>NC_056731.1:691336688-691479188 GCF_019279795.1 Protopterus annectens | reverse complement strand
TGGGATATTGATGTTTTTTACTCTTATGTACATACAATATGGTCTATCAACTTTACGTATTAACGTATGCCATTATTTTCAAGAGTAACAGATCTATGGTTGTGTTTTTACATATACTAGTTTCTGTACCTTTAAGTCAACATAACAGGTGACCAAAACTGACTAATGATATGTTTTGGATGGTTTTAAAAGTGTTTTATCTGGTGTTTGCTTTTGTAATAAGAGTCTGAAGAAGCCTTTGGCGAAAGCGCTTACTCGTTTAAATAAATATCATGTTCGTTTTTATGAGCGTATTCTAATCTTTTGAGTATCCTACTTTCATTTTATTGCCTTTGGAGTTTCACGCTTTTGTTTGGATTGTGCTTATATTTACGTATAGCGTGAGTTCCTTGTCTCGACTGACAGCAGCTCTGCACTTGGAATTGTGTGATTGTTATTTGTATTGTCAGCGCTGCAGGAGGTGAGGATGGCGAATGAAAGTAGTGTAAACATTGAACTGCCTTATGTACCACGCGTTTTGGAACATACTTCAAGTGTTCTGGACAGGTTTAAGACTTGTGTTTCTGGGAATACAAATTCATTAATGGACTTTAATCCAGTCGTTGATGGAAGGACTGATAATCAGTCTGATGTGAGTAACTGGGACATTTCTAAAGACCTACATGACCTGGAGACTGTTTTTACTAAATTAATTAAATTACAAGTTCAGAGACATTATTTTGAAGTTTGTTTAAATAAGCGAATTATACCTCGTGGGCTACGAGTATTGAAGATGCCCACATCTGGTACCTCATTGCCAGACCTTCTATATCGTTGGCAGCAGCTCAACTTAGAGCTGAGCTTCAGCTATATGAAACTCTTAATTGAGTTTCATCTGCCTGAAGAAGAGAGACTGAGACTGACTGTTAACAACTTATTCAAAGACTTTGAATGTAAACACATTGATAATGAAATATGTATGGGAAGACTAAGAAAAGTTATAGAGGATGTACTGTTTTTAGAAAAACGGATGTTAGATCAGAAAAAAGTGAAAATTACTAGGGATTTACGAGATTTTAAAAATAATAATGTTTTCACTTGGCCTAGGGACATGACTTCAAATGTACATTCTAATTATGACTCAAATGCGCCCCAGAGGCCTTTAGGTATAACAGGCAAAAGTTATGGGAGTGCCATATCAACCACACCTGTAAATAACTCTGATAGACACCCACACAGTAACACTACAGAAAGTAGATTATCAAACAAACTAACCTCAGTTAACAAACAGAGTGATAGTTCTTGTATTTTAGATACCAGTAAGAGTATAGGGCCTGATCAGCAGACTACAGGACCTAACATTTTAGAGATAGAGACCTGCAGTCCCTCCCGGACACAAAGTAATGGCAGAGAGAATGACATTGAGTTGGGGGAGAGTCTGACAGGCTGCATAACTGATGTACAGAGATCAGGTGCGGCAGTGGTCAGACCAAAATCAAATAGTGTGATTTTAAATTCGAATAGATTTCCTGCCCCCCTCCCCATAGCCCAAAATCATTTTTTGGACAAAAGAAGGTCGACCAGCAGGGGGAGACAGAAGAGGAAAGGTTCAGTAGACGAGCAGGAGCAACCAGGCCCCACAATAAAGAAAATGTGGGGGAGACAAAATCATTAATCATGAATTTATCTGGAAGGGTATTAAATGAATATGAAGAGCAGGTCCTAAGTAAAGGTTTGGGTTTCATTCCTACAAAAAGTAGTGATTTAGTAGACACCATCATAGAAACAAAAATGTATATTCGTAATTTACAACTAAGATTAGATTTTGGCCAATTTGATAACAGCATAGAAATGAATAAACATCGGCCAAACAGTACATATGTCCCCCAACTGCACCCAACTATAGAGGTGTTTGGGAATGTAGTGGAAGATGACGTATACAGAACTTATCAGGAGAAATTACCACCTAAACATGGACGTAATTTGAATTACAAACAAAGGCAAGCGTTACAGTCTCTGAGAGATGATAGTTCTATTGTAATAAGACCAGCAGATAAAGGTGGCCCTGTGGTCATCATGGATTATACATACTATGCTGGCAAAATGTTCCAGATGCTTGAAGATATAAATACATACACTAAACTAACTAAAAGTAATTTAAATGAGATGGTTTTCAGTGTCTACAATACCTTAGACGACTTAGTGATGTCGCAGGACATAACACAAGAACTTTATGAATATCTAAAGGTGAAAAATCCCACCATTCCGATTATACAGGGTCTTCCTAAAGTCCATAAGAACAGCAAAGATCCACCGTTTAGACCCATCGTTGCAGGTCGGGGTGGGTAACTGAACCTCTTTCCATATATTTGGAAAGTGTACTAAGACCATTGGTCAATGAAAATAAGAAAATCTTGAAAGATAGCAAGCAATTTCTTTTAGACTTATACTCCCAAACCCAATCTTTGGATGAACAGCAGCACTATTTTTTTGTGACACTAGATGTAGTTAGTTTGTTTACTGTGATCCCTAATGACACAGGTATAAGACTAATTACTGAATACTTGAAAGTACACTCAAATTTTTCGGATAAGAAGGTTGATCTTATTGCATTGTTACTTGAGACTATACTGACTAATAATGCTTTTGCATTTCAGGAAGTCATTTACTTACAGAAGGATGGCGTAGCTATGGGCACATCTTGTGCAAATAGCTACGCCAACCTAGTTATGGCTAGATGGGAAGATATGTACCTTCTTGAGAATCCATCTTACAAAGAGTGCGTTGCAATGTATTGCCGTTTTGTGGATGACCTCTTTTTTATATGGAAGGGGGATGAGTCCTCCTTATTAAACTTTGTTTCCTATTTGGACAACACTATGGACTTTTTAAAGTTCACTGTGAACTTCTCAGTTAGAAGTCTACCGTTCTTGGATGTGGAAGTATTTAGGATGACCAATGGAATGATTAACACAACAATTTATAGGAAAGAGTGCCAAAGGAATAATATATTACACAGACAAAGTATGCACCCTGGACATGTATTCCAAAATGTCCTTAAAGGACAATTTATGAGAGTATCTAGATTGAATCCACAACAAGAAAATTATGATGCAGGAATAGAGGACATGAAGGAGAGATTCTTAGAAAGAGGTTATAAGGAAAAAGAAATATCAGACACCATTAATATAGTGGAGACTCTAAGGACAAGTACTGCGAAACCTTATTTTATGGCACAAGAAGTAACGACAAATAGTTTGAAATCCTCAGTAACTGATGTTAGAGCCAATCTTACTTTTAGTAGGATGGACCTGCAAGTGAAAAGTTCTATGAACAGACACTGGGGAATTCTGAAATCAGATAGGGATGTCAGTGAGATAGTAGGCCCAGCACCGCGTATAGCCTATAAAAACCTCCCCAATTTAAAGAGCATTTTATGTAGACCAAGATATCGATCAAAAGGTAGGTTGACAGTTGATAGGAGCACCGTACCTTGTGGTCACTGTAACCAATGTATCTACATCAATAAAGAAACTACCTTTGAACACCCTATCACAGGACGCATTTATAATTTTAAAACTAACACGAACTGTGAAAGCAAGAATGTAATATACATAGCGACCTGCTCAGGCTGTAATAGTTATTACATAGGGAAAACCAATAGATCACTTAAGGAAAGGGTTAGGGAACACATATATCACATCAGAGTGGGCACTGAAACTAATGCCCTGGCCAGGCACAAAAGATTGGCAGGCACAAATCACACTTTTAAATTTTGTATTATTCAATGTGTTTTTGAAGGCTTCAGAGGTGGTGATTTAATTAATAGAACATTAGAACAAGAAACAAGATGGATCATAAGATTGAGGTCCGATAGACCTCCTGGCCTTAATGATAAAGTACAACTAAAGCCATTTTTAAAAAGCAGAAGGTTACGGAGATGAAAAGACCTCCCACTAATCACACTTGGTTTTCAAAGCATTTGAGAGCGTAATAGTAAATACCCCAGGCATGTGATGTAGACTAGTTTTTTATAAGTTTAATTGGACTGTTGATACCAGTATATATATATAATGAATGTTTTACATTATTAATTCATGAAGAAGTATATTCCTGTTTATAAGGATTTGTCTGTTATTCAGAGATGTCTTTAAAAAGTTTCGTTGTTATGCTCTAAGGGCATCTACATTACACCTACGGGTGCTAAGTCCGTAGGGATCATTTTATTATATAAATATTTTGGAAATAGCATCTAATTTAGTTTTTAAATGCTTTATTTGATTTTACAATACACTGTATATTGGTAATATATTTAGGTCCTGACATTTTAAAGATGATTTTGAGGACCTTTAGGACGTATAATAATAATAAGGCACAGAATATGTTTGTAGGTATCGTTTAGTCTATAGTGTGCACTTCTACTTACTTTAGTAAGATTGTATTAAAGCACTGGCACCTTTAAGGAATTGGAACCTAAGCCTTTATATACAGAAAATCCACTGCTCTGCATTTTATCAGAGGCGTTTTTGTCATTACTAGAGTTATATGTCATGGTTTTACCCAGCCTTTATTTATTTATTTATATAAGCCTTTATATACAGAAAATCCACTGCTCTGCATTTTATCAGAGGCGTTTTTGTCATTACTAGAGTTATATGTCATGGTTTTACCCAGCCTTTATTTATTTATTTATTTATGAATATTATCTGACATACCCCCTAGTAGGCACGATCATGTAATATTTGTTTTATACAGATCTCGTACTCTACTGGCTGTAAGTTTACAGGGAGTGAGTATCGAGCGTTTTATTGATTTTTAATGAACGAATCAGCACGTACGTACGTACAGTATCGTTTCAACGTATTTTGCACTTTGTATTCAGTCAGGTGAATACGCGCAGGGAGCGATTTTTGCACAGTGAGTGTGACTTTCTAAGCAATATTTTTTAAAATATAGAGAAGTCGTAACGTTATCAATTTTTTACATATAAAAGACTTGACATTGAGGTTGTTTATAAATTGTTGAGCAAGTGTGATGCTTGCACTACTGATGTTTTTTAACCTTTAAAATCTTATGACTTGAGCATGTCCTGGAAGCGTTGAGATTTCAGCAAATGCAGTAAAGCATAGGGATATTGTTTAATGTTCAATACACTATGGTTTGAATTGGGATATTGATGTTTTTTACTCTTATGTACATACAATATGGTCTATCAACTTTACGTATTAACGTATGCCATTATTTTCAAGAGTAACAGATCTATGGTTGTGTTTTTACATATACTAGTTTCTGTACCTTTAAGTCAACATAACAGGTGACCAAAACTGACTAATGATATGTTTTGGATGGTTTTAAAAGTGTTTTATCTGGTGTTTGCTTTTGTAATAAGAGTCTGAAGAAGCCTTTGGCGAAAGCGCTTACTCGTTTAAATAAATATCATGTTCGTTTTTATGAGCGTATTCTAATCTTTTGAGTATCCTACTTTCATTTTATTGCCTTTGGAGTTTCACGCTTTTGTTTGGATTGTGCTAATATATACATACACTGAATATGTACACTGCACCAGCACACAAACAGTCAAGGGATAATGTCACATCATGTCGGTGAAATTTAGAAATGAGCCCTAACATGGGAGAGGAAGCCCAGTTCTCTACATGGGTAAGGGAGAAGGTATTTTGATTTCAACATTTTAACATTTCAGCAATGTACATTCAGTATTACAACTCTCAATTAGTTAACAAGGACCCATATATATTATATGTATATGCCCACAAATATATATATATATATATATATATATATATATATATATATATATATATATATATATAAACATCAGCAATGCAGAAATTGGCAGCAGTAATCTCAGTCCATGTAAACATAAGCTACAAAAAGAGTAAATAACGTTTTTTTCTTATTATTATTTTTTTTTTTTTGTAGGGAGGCTTGACCCCAGTACCCACCATGTGGCTAATTATACATACAGTAAGATCACAAAATATTGGGCAAAAGGCATATTCACATTTGGGTGATTTCACATACCTGTCGACCATCTGCTTATTCAACCAAATTGTGCCAACTAAACAGATGCCAACCAAAAGTGCATTCACTCAGATTAGCAGCTCCCATATGTATGTATATGTATGTGTATATGTATATGTGTATGTGTATGTATATGTATATGCATATGTATATACATATACATATGTATATGTATATGTATATATGTATATGCGTATGTGTATGTATATGTGTATGTGTGTGTATATGTATATGTATATGTATATCTATATGTATATGTATATGTATATGTATGGGTCTACTTCAGATAATCAAAAATCCAAAACATCAAAGATGAAAAGGCCAAGACAAGACTCACAAAAATGAAAACACTGAACCACATAAGTATTAACAGGGCAAGTAAACACTTGCCCAATGTGGGAATCATGCCCTTTTCCCCAATGTAGTGCGATCCTGGAGTTGGTATATACAGTTGGTGGGTAGTGCAGTGTGTTTTACTGTAGTGTTGGGCAAGTATTTACTTGCGCTGGGAATACTTACGCAGTTCATTATTTTCATTTTGTGATTCTCGTCTTGGTCGTTTCGTCTTCGGCATATTGGATTTTCGATTAACCAAAGTAGATCCATACGTATATATATATATATATATATATATATATATATATATATATATACGCACACACACACACACACACATATATAGAAATATATATAGATATGGAAGCATAACCTTCCATCAAAACAACAATTAGGTGATCCTACACTGATTGATACCTAATTATCATAAGCCAAAACATCAAACCACAAAGGATAAAAAAAAAAAACTTTTCTTGTGGAGAGCAAGCTCCTATGTATCTCCTACACCCCCTGTTAATTAGATACCAATTCTGAGATCACACTATAGTAGGAAAAAGGACAAATTCCCTGATTCCTTCTGTACCATGATCTTATACTAGCAAAACCAGTATATTTCAATCAGCTGAACTGGCTCTGCCACATATCAACAAGTTTCTGTTTTGGTGGAAAGTAGTGACTCCTTGAGACCTTGGGACACAGGTGGACAGTAGTCTCTCTTTTGATAATCACATTGTCACAGTAATCAGGAAATCCTTCTACATGGCACACCTCATCGCAAAAGGTTTCTCATCCAGGAAAAAAGAGGTCATTGTTCCCCTCTACTCATCACTCATTAGACTCATTATAGAGTACAACACCCCTGTTGGCATGTACCTCACAAGACATCTACAACAAGTGGAAAGGCCACAGAAATACCTCACAAAGAGGATTACTGGCCTAAAACACATGCCCTAAGCAGACCATCTCAAAAAACTCCAGCTTTACTCTGTCGCAGATCGCCTACTCAGAGGTGATCTCTGCCTAACATACAAAACTATGTCAAACTGAGCTGTTGGACATGCTCCACTTAAAGAAATCCCTATCCCTCCGAGCTACATGCTCTAGGGACCTAAACCTTCTCACCACATTAAACAGAACATGCTGGAGGGATAGATTCCTATCTCAGAGACTTCCCATACTCTGGAACAAACTACCTATCTATATCAAACAAAGCTCCTCATTAGCACTCTTCAAGAAAAATCTTGATGATTGGATGGGAGATAGGAAATTCACCCCGGGGATCACTTCTGTGGCTCTGCTTGACAGGGGCACAGGAAAATAATTTTCTTGGTTGGCAAAAGCCAGGGTACCATTTGGCTAGGCTTATATAGGCCCTAGGGCCAATAGCACAGTACCTACCTATGAAACTATGAACCTATGAACCATATATACATAGATGTATGTATACATACACACACACACACACACACACACACACACACACACACACACACACACACACACACACACACACACACACACACACACACACACACACACACACACACACACACACACACACACACACACACACACACACACACACACATACATATATGTACATATGCCTAGAGAGAGAGAGAAAGAAAGAGATACAGCCATAAATATTTTGCCTATCTGTCTCTTTGTTACAGATATTACATGAACGATATCAGGCTTCAAAACAGTGGAGATTAAACAGATTGAAGTAGTTTCAGAAGTGCATGAAATATTCAAAAGAAAATTATATTATTTCCAACACTAGGTAACTTGGTTGGTCAGATGTTCAGTAAAAGACATTATATTGAGTCCTGAATAATGTTGATCCGTTCGGGTCAAGTATGAAAAAGCACAAAACAATACCCAAACAGGTCCTTCCACCCTGTAGCTGTGTTCAACAAAATAAATCCAACCGGTTTGAAAACAAAACAGGTTTAATCCAACAATAAAAAACTGGTTGAGCGCTTTCACTCGCTACATACAGCGAGCTTCATCAGAACAATTAAATTAAATGCTTTGCATACATTTATATAAGTGCATGAAATATTCAAAAGAAAATTATATTATTTCCAACACTAGGTAACTTGGTTGGTCAGATGTTCAGTAAAAGACATTATATTGAGTAGTACAGAAATATCTAGGTGGAAATTCAGTAAAGCTTACATGACAATTTTTATTGTGTGCATATCTCGGCACACATGGACGCAGAGAGTTTTAGATTCAGTAAAGTCCATGGAGAGACCACAATCATGAGCACTCACATGCAAATACAGAAACTTTTGTGGAATGCAAATTTCAGCATAAGTAGCTGAAATTTATGCTAATTAAGCAAATCAACACATTTCAGTGATCCAACAGCTTATAATGAAACTGTGTAGACTCCGTGCATGTGTTGGCAATCTACTTGAAAAATTTCCAAGTACAGGAGTCTACACGGAAACAAAGGCAGGAAAAAGTCCAGACATATTGATGGAACTGACCCTAACAGTTAACACCACACATATTATGGGATAAGTATACACTGTGGATGTTAGAAAATCATTCTCCCAAAAAAATGTCACTATAACTGCTATGTCATAAATGCACCTTTGTGCCCTACCCCAAAATGAAGAATAAACTTGTACATAATGCATGCTGCTAAAATGTTCAAAACACATGCAAAAGAGTATTGTAATGTACTGTAACTATTATGTAATATGTATCACATATTTAGGCAAAGTAATACTCTGTCTTGTGTTTACAACATTGTGATCCAGTGCAATTTCTCTGCTTACATGGTTAATAACCATGCAGATTCCAGGTTGTCAGCACAGCCATTATACAAATGAGGCCAAAACTCAGTACATTTGTTGAATTACAAAAAGGAGTAATCCTGTAGGGATGTTTACATCATGTAGGCACCTACACAGTGTTTAATTTCCATTGAATGTCAACAGAGAGTGATGATATTGGAGGGGTGTCAGCTCCCTTTTGTTTTTCTTAACGTTTGCTCATTGTTACTCTTAGTGCACCCACGGGAAAAGGATTATTAAAAGGTTAGTTTTAGTGTGCTTGTAATGTAACTATTCCTCTGGCAGCACATGTATATGTAGGGCTATAGTCTCCATGGTCCTGGGTTCATATTTTATATTCTATCTGTGCATGATATGAGGAAAACAGAGATAAAAATATAAATTTTACTTACCTTTACTTACCTTTTTTCTGTGATGGTGCACAGAGCTGTGCGAAGGTGCACATAGTGCACTACTGAGTATTCAGCAGGTGTGGTAAATTCATGTTAATTACAGCCTAAGCAGGTGAATTGCATCTAAATTAGCCAATCCTACAGAGTGGACCTATTCAACAAATGTATAAAGTAACTCTGAAAAACACAGATATGGCCAACTAAAACAATCCAATGATGACTCCAACCAAAATTCAGCCATAAAATACTTTATTGTTGAAAGCTTTCATCTCTGGATACAGCAACTTCCTCAGAACAGTTTAAAATTAAAAAAAACAGCCCTTTATATATGATGACATCAGAAACTTCAATTAATTAATTGATTAACACTTCAATTCTAATCAAATATAAAACAGTTAAAGGAATATTTACTAAAGAAATACCCCTATAGCATAACAATAATTTAAAACAATAGAAAATACTTAACAAATGTGTAAATGTAAAAGTGTATATATTGTAAATATAAACCCATATGTATATTGTACTGTAATTTAAGCATCATCATAAAACATGTCTTAATGAAGGAGGTATGGAACAAGTATCATTCAAACCAGGGCTTGTGGTGGCATCCAATATTATCTCCCATTTGAGCTCTTCTTTGTCTAAATGTGCATCTATCACATAACCCTGTGTACCCCTGTGATGTCAGCTAATGGCTCCATGGTGGAATCAGCCTCTTTGGTGAGCAACTGCCAAGGATGTTGGATAGGATACGTCAACAGACCAAATCTCAAGGCTCATATCCTCAGTAATGGCAGAACAAAAAAGACTCTTATGTGAGAGGGGGAGCGTGACCACAGAGAGGGAAGGTTATTATAGGAATTAACAGAACCCAATAAATCATTTGGGCTGGAAATTCAGACTGTTCAGGTGATTCAAAATGCATCCAGAGACTTTAATGTATAAAATTTTTCTAGTAAGTTAGATTACTGTGGATCATGTGAATGTTTTGCCCAAAGGTTTAACCTTTGTTCCGGCCCACAGGACCCATGTTATATCTGTTTTGTTCGAACTGAAACTTTTTACACGGAAATTAAATGTGTCACTGTTTTTTAATAGTGATTCAAAGGGTGCAACATGTTGATGTCCTGTGAGTCAGGGTTTGAACAGGCAAAGTTGTTTTAATCCACTTTTAAATCATCATATACAGCTTTTTGAGAAAATTTGTGAATATGAGATACATAAGGGCATTTTGAACAATACATCTGAGAATGCCGGTTTATGTAACTTGAGTGATGCTGAGATCCAGTTGCTTAATGATTTAAGGTGTGACAAGGACATTTGTATCATGGCACCTGATAAGGGGGGTAGGATAGTTGTGATGAATAGACAGAATTATCTTTGTAACATCAACAGTATGTTAATGGATGACATGTACCAGGAAGTTTCTCACAATGAAGTTAATGTTGCCTTTCACAAAATTTATTTATTTTTAATTGTTCTTAAAAATGTTACAGGACATGCTATTTCAAGGGGAGATCAACGAGAGGGATTATGCCTATATGTATAATGACAAACCTGTTCTAGCAAGTGTATTTGGTATCCCCAAAATACACAAAGACATTAATAATCCCCCATTTTGTCCCATTGTGAGTAGTACTAGGTCCAAGACTTACTATATTGGTAAATGGATTGATCATTGCATCAAAGATGGTATAGGAAAAATTTCACACATCAGTAAAGATTCTTGGCATTTTTTTAGAGAAATTTAAACAAGCCTCCTTTTTTGAAGATGCCATTTTTGTAACCATTGATGTCCATAATTTGTTTTCTGTTATCCCTCATGACAAGGGACTGGATTGGGTCGAACAACAGTTGTTTAGTGTGGGTTATTCTGACATCAAAGTTAATTGTCTAATGACCCTTACAGAAATTATTCTTAAAAATAATTTTATTTATTTTGAGGGTCAGATTTTTAAACAATCTACAGGTGTTGTGATGGGGGCTGCTTGCGCCCCTCTTTTGTTAATTAAGTCATGACACATTGGGAAAATAATTTTGTGATTAATATTAATTTTTTCCTGTTCCTGGATTCTTTACAATAGATTTTTGGATGATGTGTTTATTTTGTGGGTGGATACAGTAGACAGACTGATGGAAATTCTAGATTGTATCAATACGGTTAGTTTTTTGAAATTTTCATATCATCATGATGTTAATTCTATTTCCTATTTGGATGTCACCATTAGCAAGGACTTAGTCCATCAGTGTTTTTCCTCCAACATTTTTCACATGTCCACGTTTTCTAACTCCTACTTACATTACTCTAGTTGGCACCCTGGTTTTCAAATGAAAGATGTGGTAAAAGGACAGTTGGTCAGATTGGCAAGAATGGTGTCCAGTCTGGAGGATTTTCATTTAGAATGTGAAAAACTGTTGAACATGTTTCGTTGTAGGGATTATCCTAATGAATTTCTGGATGAAATTCACCAGGAGGTGAGAAATAAGAGACTTATTGGTTTTTACCACCCAATTCTGTGCATCATGGAGAATAGTATACCCCATGGTCTTGTTGAGTCCATTGATGGATTAGATGTTACAAGTTGTGAAAGAAATGTTCATTGTTTTATCACCACCTTTTCTTTGGATTCCCCTCTTATAGTTAAATGTATCAACAAAAACTGGAATTTAATTTTCAGTAACGTTGGTTTATTGAGTAAACTGAGTGTCCAACCTCACATCACATATAAGAGGGACAAATCTTTCAAATGTTTTTTTGAGAACAAATGTGTGAACATTAGAAACTATAGTTCCAATACTCCTTTTGGTACCAGGAAGTGAGGAACTTGTTCCCAGTGTCATTTGATTAATGATTCTACTGAGATCCAAATTCATAACAGGAAATACAAGTTAAATGGTCATTATTCATGTTACACCAAGAATGTTGTTTATTTGGCGCAGTGTTTGTCATGTCCAAGTTTTTATGTTGGTAAAACTTGTAGAAATTTTAGAAAGATAATCTATAAACACTGTGCTGATATTAACAATAAGAAAACTTCTAATGCCTTGTTCAGGCATATTTAGAGAAATCCTAGACATCATTTTAATTTTTTGGTCTTGAAACAAGTGAAACAGGATGCACATGGTTATGTGATAGATGCACATTTAGACAAAGAAGAGCTCAAATGGCATTAAATATTGGATGCCACCACAAGCCCTGGTTTGAATGATGCCTGTTCCATAGTTCCTTTATTAAGACTTATGTTTTATGATGCTGCTTAAATTACAGTACAATATACATATGGGTTTATATTTGCAATATATACATTTTTACATTTACACATTTGTAAATGTTTCCTATTGATTTAAGTTATTGCTATGCTATAGGGGTATTCCTTTAGTAAATATTCCTTTAACTGTTTTATATTTGATTAGAATTGAAGTGTTAATCAATTAATTAATTGAAGCTTTTGATGTCATCATATGTAAAAGGTTGCTTTTTTGAATTTTAAACTGTTCTGAGGAACGTTCTCTATCCAGAGACAAAAGCGCTCAATAATAAACTATTTTACGACTGAATTCTGGTTGGAGTCATCCTTGGATTGTTTTAGTTGTTTTAAATGTATAAACTATCCATGTAGCCTACAGTTTTATTTTTCCTCAGTACTTCAATAACCATTGGAGTAGAGACTTGGAAATGTTAACTGAAATAATGCTAGGACCTGCTGCAGCTATTCTACATATGTATGTGCTAAAGGCTGAAGTCGATGTTGCTGGTTCTGCTGACAGTAAGCCTATGCCAAGAAAGAGAAGAGTGTTCAGGCCCAGGGTAACTTTCCATGTGCTACATGAGCTGGAGATTGTAGAGCACTGCAGGGAGGACAGGGACACATTATAAGAGCTCTGTGAGCTCTGCCACCCTCATCTCAGAGCCAGATCCAATCGTGAGGAACACACCCTAGTGGAAACTATGGTATGTGTAGCCCTTATTAGCTACATGTACTTTGCAAAGACCAACTGGGGACATGATGTGTGTATCACAGCCATCAGCATCCAGGATCCTCCACCAGTTCCTGGATGCTATGCTCATACCTGCCAGTGAACACATATATTTTCCACCTTCTGCTGAAGAGAGGACCAGCAATATGCAGCAGTTCTACCATGTAGTGCAGTACTCTGAAGTACTGAGTGCCATAGATTGCACTCATGTACACATCAAGGCAACACCTGATGAGCATGGTAGAATCTACATTAACCTCAAGGGATACCACTCCATCAACAATCAGGTCATGTGCAATGCCCAGGGGATTATCTTGAATGTGTATGCTGGTAACCCTGGCAGTTACCATGACTCCCATATCTGGCACACATCTCAGTTGTACTAGATGTTTGCTAGGGGGTACATACCTCCTGACTATTTACTGGGGGATGCTGGCTACATCCTGGAACTGTGGATGATGACACCCATCAGAAGTACACACACATCCACAGAAGAATGCTATAATGAGGCACACAATCAAACTAGAAACATCATAGAGTGTGTGTTTGGGCTGCTGAAGTTATGGTTCTGATGCCTAGATATATCTGTTGTAGCCTTGCAGTATAATCCACGCACATGTACACAGATATTCAAAGTATGTGGTATATTCCACAATCTGATCCTGCAGAAACAGCTGCTGCATGATCAGCAAGGAGAAGGGCCACACATCCCCTCAGCAATGCCTAGGTCACCCTAGCCACAGTCAGTGGAAGACTCTGAGGAGAAACCACCAGCTGCTGTCCCTGTAAGCAGACATAGGCAGATGTAGGCATGCTCAGTATGCCCTTAGTTTGGCTAAGAGACAATACATAGCACATTCACTGGTCTCCTAGGGACCTAATACATTTCTCCTACCCACATACATACATATAGTAAAAGTAATGCCAAGCAACTCATACAACCATTACCTATCCATGTATTGGCTGTGTACTGCTTGCATCAGACAGAGTCAGCCCTGAACTAAAGGTGTGTTAACTGCTGCATTTGCAAGGTAAGTTCTGACCCTTGACTGTATTATTGATGGTTATTATGACATATCCTTGTATCCCTTAACTTGGTACAGTAAGCAAGTGAATAGTTGTGGATTTGTACAGAAATTAAATTAGTTTGGGACTGCAAACACTTATTTTATTAACATATGTCCATTTGTAATTAGTAGGCCTCAGGCATGAAACATTCACACAGTCATACCTCTGCAGGATACTGGTAAATTATTCCAGAGAGAAGTTAGAAAGCAAGGTTACACATTGCAGTTTCCGACTTCAGACTTGTTTGTATCATAACAATAAATATGTTTCATTCCCTCTCCCCCAAAAAGAGGAGTGTACCCTTGTACCTGCCATAACAGTAACTCAGCTAAGCTATCCCAAACCCACAGTATATGAGTGTTTGTGCCACAGTTAATATACTATTACATTTTAAGGACAATTATATAGAATTACTTACAAATTACATGTGTTAGGTAACTGATAAATTGCAGGGCGGCCACAGTGGTGCAGTGGTTAGTGTTGCTGCCTCAAAGCAAAAGGTTATCCAGTTTGATCCTTGACTGGGGTGCCTTCTGTGCAGAGTCTACATGTCCTCCCTGTGATGGTGTGGGTTTCTTCCAGGTGCTCCGGTTTCTTCCCAAAGGCATGCTGTAGATGGATTGGACACTCTAAATTGGCCCTAGGTGTGAGGGTGTGCATGCGTGTGCCTTCTGTGGAAGGTTGGGAGCTGGGCTGGCAACTCAACACTGTAAAACTCCACTGCCAATCATGAGCAGAGAGGTGATCCGCTGTGGCAAGCCCTAACCGGGAAAAAGCCAAAAGAAGAAGAAGGTAACTGATAAATTACCAACAAACACAGATATGTAAGACATAGAGATGTTTATTTCTAACAATAATTATGACAGGCTGTCTGAATACTAACTGTTCTATGTTCAAATATAATACAGAGAATTACTTGTACAATGTACAGTCCATGGTTTGATAACAGTGTACATTCTTATGCAATTGGTTGTGTGATGCATGACCCCAGTTGTGTGCAAGCAAGCTGCTCCTGTGACAAAGAGAACCAAAGCAGCCATCCCATTTGCTGAAGCTCTGTTGGAGTGAGGGTTTTAATTCCAAAATAAGGAGATATTTTGGATATGTACTATCAATTGGTAGTGTGTTTTTACAAACTTTGCTTATGTGATCCATACTTTTAATATTTATCCTCTTTGTCTTGTTTTAATTCTACAATAGCATGATGCACCACGTCTAGGAAATACTTTAATAAGGCTTATCTAGTTCTCACAAAGTAGAGCATTGCAGAAACAGTGAAAACCAGATAAGATGCATGCCAGACTGACAACAACAGAAAGCGGATACATTCAATTATTGCTTTCAGTCATTGGGAAATCCTAGCCTGGAGTAGACATAGGAGTGTGCTATAAGAGCAGGTATATATTACATAATTGTAAGTCTCAGATGTTAGCAATGTAATGCACGTTTGTACACTGCTTTCCTACACGCAACAGGTAAAGAGGCAAACATGCACATGTGTACACTTAATTAATACAGTCCAAATCCAATGCTTCTCATGCTATTACACTCTAAATATGGATATATCTGTGTGTGTGTATATATATATATATATATATATATATATATATATATATATATATATATATATATATATACACACACACACACACACACACACACACACACACACACACACACACACACACACACACACACATGGATATGATGTTCTTACTGCTCTACATTTCTCAGTCCCTTTGTCTGACCTAAAACTATATGTGGAAACATTGCAAACTGAGGGTACAATATAACTATATGTACGTATATTTATAATCCATCCATTTGTTTCCCTGCCACCAGCCACACCAACAATCAGTACAACCCTGGGGTCGCCTTAATTTTTCAACACATATATCAACCACAATACAAAGTGTAATATATAATGGTGTGTACTCCCTCATCAATAGGGGCATTTGGTGATGTTCACAGGCTTGCTCTGCGAAACTCACACAGCCAAATATGCGTAATAAGGGTACTTGTGTTGTTACACAGCTAGGCTTCTAAACAGTATAGTTCTGGTAGGCTACTAGCCTCAGACAACCCTAAGAAGTGATGTGCCTATGCAAGCTTCACAAGCTGTTGTTCCCTACATGACTTGCTGATGTCATCTACTATTAGTTCACCCACAGTCCTAGATACATCAGACTTGTGCCATGGCACTTGCATTAAACACTGTGTACTGTAGTTTGTGCATTTAGATAGGTAGTGGTTTAGTTCTCACTGCAGTAGACTCTGTGTGTGTGTGTGTGTGTGTGTGTGTGTGTGTGTGTGTGTGTGTGTGTGTGTGTGTGTGTTTATGTATCCATAAAGAAGAGTGGAAGTGTTTATCCAATGGCATGATTTTGCAGTGTTTTGGTGCTTGCACAAACATCCATTTCAAGCAGGCTTCCAACCTCTTGTCCCTCACATGGCCTGCTGATGTCACCTGCTATAAGATCACCTGCAGTCCTGATAAAATCAGACTCATGTTGTAGCATGCACTTTAAGTACTGTAGTCTGTAGTCTGTGTACTTAGGTAGGGGTTCTCTTCTCACTGAAGTCAAGTGTGTGTGTGTGTGTGTGTGTGTGTGTGTATGTGTGTGTGTGTGTGTGTGTGTGTGTGTGTGTGTGTGTGTGTGTGTGTGTCTGTGTATATGTATCCATAAAGAAGAGTGGAAGTGTGTATCTTTAACTGACTTCTCCAATGGCATGGTTTTGCAGTGTTTTGGTGGTTGCACAAACATACATTTCAAGCAGACCTCAATTTCTTGTCCTGCACATGGCCTACTGATGTCATCTACTATAAGATCACCTGCAGTCCTTGTAAAATCAGACTTGTGTTGTGGCATGTACATTAAGTACTGTGTTCTGTAGTCTGTGTATTTAGATAGGTAGGGGGTCTATTTTCAATGCAGTCAATGGGGGTGGTGTGTGTGTTTGAGCTGTTACTGCACATTACAAAGAGTGTTTTACAACAGCCTATGGAACACTATTCTATGCACATTCATCATGCCATTGTTTTTAGCCACTGTTATGAAGTGAGAGCACTGCATTATGTCCAGCTGCTGCTTTTACTTATGTAAGAAAAAGTATTGAGCAGTTTCTTGTGTTGCTATTATTCATTTTGGAAAATAGTATGCTGCTTTTGACTCTGTTGCCTATGTAATGTTATGAACAGACAAATTGTCATTTACTGCTTTTATTCTGCTGTTGTTGTGCTGCCCACACTATACTGGATGGCTCCGGTTCAGTTCAACTATTAAGTCAACAACATGACACAATTGCTGAGAAAATACCCCGGTACCCTCATGCCTAGAGTGTACACTAGGACTATAAATTTGAAGGAAACTTTCTGGTTTCATTTTAAGCTTTAACAGTCTTTCATTGTCTAACCTGCTCTGCTCTTGTTTGTGTGCAGACAGTTTACCTCTTTGCAGTTGCAGATAGAGAAAAAAACAATACATTTATTTTCCATTACAATTGGTCAATGCTGTCTAGCAGAGCAGATCTTCAACATCTCAACATAGTTGGTCAAATTTCATTTAAACAAGTAGTAATGTCACATCTTCTCTCTCCACAACAGATTTATAGATCCCACTTTGGATACACCTCCTACTGTATATCCCATATGTAAATCCTCCTAAATACTGCCATATCACATACTCCATACTTTTCTCATTATATATGCAGAAACCAGGATCACACTTCACATTACAAGCTATCAGTTCCCTCTTTTTCTTCTTCTAGCCTAGTTGACATGTTTTTATTCACTCAGTGCAGATAATGCCTTGGGCCTGTATTATGACATCAATGAAGTACCATCATGGGCAGAGGTGCATTCCAGCAACCTACATAAACAGCAGAGACATCCAAAGCACAAGCATGGTACAGGTAACACTAAACCCAAAGCATACAATACACATAAAAAAGGTGCAACTGTGTCTCACCCAGAAAGTGCTTAAGGCAAAAGTTGTCTATTGTAAATAGTGTCCTTATAGTTGATTGTACAGTGAGCCATATACCTGCCCCACTCTCCAGCTTAAACAAGGAGAAATTTAGGGTCAGCTGTGTGGCACAAGTAGTCACATCACACATGCAATCAAGTCTCTCCACAACAAGCCCCACAATTAATCCATAATGCAAATTGAGATGTATCTCTAGGGAATATATGGAGACAGACATGGTATAGATCACCAAATCTGTGTCCCAGGCATGTATGTTCCTATGTTTGACCAGCATTATAAGCTCGACTAGGATGAGACAACAATGGAAAGAACAAATAATCACCCAAAATTGGTTTTATGTATCTGCATCATTCTAAGGGGCTCCAGTTCCTGTCAGCATGGGATGACATTGTGGATAGACCACACTGCTTTACAAGACACAGACTTCACTTGACACATCTAGGCTTTTGTTTGCTGGCTAAGGCACTTGCCTCCACCATAGTGTCTTTATTAGGCAAGATCACAAAAACAGATGTTACTATGTGAAAATATATAACTCCAACAAAGTAAGGGTCATGCTGCTAAACTGTAGGTCTTGACATCAGAAATTTCACTCCCATCAGCATTTGTCCCAATGGAAGTGGTGGATGTCTGTGCAGTCACAGAGACCTGATTCAAGGCCACAGTAAGTAACCCTGCCTTGCAAGGCTACAAGCCTTCCACACATTCAGACTGCAACTTGAAGTTGTGCAAAGCACAGGAGGTGAATTATCTCTTTTCAACTAACATAGTTCATCCTCTATAGGGGTTAAACAACATAAGTCTATGGAGTTAATGTAACTCTGATTTACTGTGGCTAAGAAACTCCTTAATGTTATTGCCAGTTATGTCCCCTTGCATGAACAAGAAAGGCTAAACAGCCTATTTATAAGTACTTGTAACAATTAAAGTTGAACAAAACAACCTACTCAGGGATGATTACAACTATAATTACATTGATTGTGAAACCACTATGAGAACAAACTCACGTGCACAATAATTCCTGGACTTTGATAACTCATATGCCATGGAACAAAGATGGCACCACCCCGTAAGTGTCTGTAATATTCTACATCTAGTCCTCACAAATAGCGTTGACCAATGCAACCCCTCATGTGTAGAGCCTGCACTGTTTCATTCCAGCCATAAAGTTGTTTTTTTAGAAAAGGCAATAGGTACAGAATTGCAAAATGAGAGGTCAGCTGAAAATACATTTTTTAGGGTAACATCCCCATCCTAAGTAATGGTATAATCTTCTTCCAAACTACAGTTTCCATAGAGGATATTGACAGCTATAGTAAGATATACCCTGATGCCCTGTATAAACATCTACACAAGTGTACAGACACAGACATCCTTATGAAAATAATAACCATGGTGACGGATGTCTGACATTACATGATTTTACAGTAAGTGAACAAAGTTGATGTCTACAAATATAAATGTATAGATCCTAAACTGAAAGACAGACAGACATCCCCCGGCTAAACAAGACAATAAGACACCTTGTAAAATTCTCACAGAGCAGCTATGGGAAATATGTTGAAACCATAGCCAAGGATAACCAGAATGCTTTCCTCTGCTACATCTGCAACAACAAACGTATAACTCAGATGTGTGCTGAATTAATTGAGGGTGGTATTGCGCACACTGACACAGTGTAAATAGAAAACCTGCTAGCAGACATGCTTGGATAAAAATTAACCCCGTCCCCACCCATCCCAAGCTTACCAAAACACATCTTCAACATCACTTCCAACCTCCCTCTGCAAACAACAAGTAATTCACTGCTCTCTCCAAGACTAGTAACACAACCTCCATGGGACCAGGTGGCATTCCAGCATGCATTTGCAATGTTCTTAACCAGTGAACTGCTGCACTAGGCACACTATTTAATCACAATCTGAGTACTGCCTTTATCCCCACAGATTTGAAATCAGTAACCTATTTTCCCCTACACAAGGGTGGATCAGTGACATACACATGTATTTATAGCCCCTTAAGTTTCACAAGCCTCAACAGTAAGACAACGGAATGGAGTTTCATGGATGTCAGACACAAGGACAGAGTTTTCATCCAACACTACTTCTGTTCCAGCATGTTTTTCTAAAGGGAAGGATGTGCATGCAGAAACTGTTGGTATTCAATAATGTGACCAGAGACGTTGCATGTGTACACAGCACTGACCTTGCCTATCTTGACTTGGCCAACGCCTTCCACACAATCTCACATTTCTGCATCAGTGAGAAGAGAAGCCAGATGAATATCAATTGCTATGTTTTCTGGTGGGTTGCAAACTGGCTCACAGACAAACAACATTCATTCAAAATGGAAGAGTTCACCTCTAGCAGCTGCACTGTTACCCATGGGTTACCACAAGTGTCACTGCTGTGTCTATTTATGTTGCCATATATTTCTCAGAAGTCAAGACCAAAACAGAGTGTCTGTGTCTAGACAAGTTTGTGGTTGAAGGATACTTAGGTGCTTATCTACTAACAATGTGAGTACTGTTCAAAAGGGGCATACATAGACTAATGACTAATGACAACTCTGTGCTGCTAAATGACCTTCATATAAATGCATCATTATTTCCTTTGGTATTCGCAATATTCCAGCTTATTATTACATAAGCCTGAATACCCGATTCATCAATTCTGCATTGATAGACCTAGGAACACAAGTAGACTGCAACAAGTATCTACTGCTGTGAGGAAGGTTTTCTACATGTTGCATCAGATTAGCAAAGCCATTGCAGCAGTATAAAATTCTGTTCTAAATACCATATAGGTTCATAGGTGTTTAATAGTCTAATGACCACCTTTTTAAGCCTAGCCGTGCATCTCCAATCTCTGACAAGATCTAGTAGCCTTTATAAGTGCAAGCAGGAGTTTGGGAGATAAAACATTTATGAGCAGGGGCCTGGGAGAAGAACCATTTACTCGTTGTCTGTGTCCATTAGAGACACAGGTGCCAAACCAGGAATGAATTTCCTGTTCCCTATCCAATTATCCAAATTGCAGTTGAACTGGGTTAGTGAGGAACTGTTCCATAGATGGGATCATCTCTGGGATACATACCTGTCTCTCCAGCAGATCCTATTTATATCACAGGCAAGGTTTAAGTCTTTGGAATGGGTAATTCTGGTGCTGTTTGATTGTGGATATGGAGGAGGTTCATCAGAGTGGGGTCTGACAATGCCCTGCATGCCAGACATAGATGTCCTTCCAAAAGCTTGCAGGAGACAGAATACAGGGATAGGGCCTTGAGGTGGTCTGCATAGGACATTTTACTTACTTCCTGTAGTCTTTTAGTGAGGAACTTCTGTGGACATTCCAATTGTTAGATATGCCTGGTTAAGTACATACCAAATGAGGCATTGTACTCAATGATAGGTCTGATAAATGCCAAATACAGTGGAAACATGACTTCCTTGGACTTAGATGCCATACCTATGTTTATAAGTTGTGCAACATAGAGTGATTTTGTCACTACTGTAGACGCGTGAGAGTCAAAGGCTAGATTACTATCTATGTGTTTCCCTAAGTCCATGACTACTGAGTCATCTCTAAGGGGTGTGTTGTCAATATGATAATTACCAGGAATGGATGACTTCACAAAGGATACTATTATGCATTTATTGGCAAGTAGTTTTAGTCTATGGCTCTGACACCAGTTGTTTGTCTGTGTCAGCCACTCCTGGCAAACATGTGTGTCAGTGTGGGATTCAATGACAACTCCCAATTTACAATCATCTGCAAATTTAGTCAGCTAGAGGCCACTGACACTGGCTTTGACTTCAGAGAAGTAAATGTCAAAAAGGAGTGGTCCAAGGACTGATCCCTGTGGAACTCCACTTGTGACTGTCCTCTTTGTAGAGGAGGTCTCCCCAGTTCTAGCTTCCTTGGTCCTGTGCATGAGCCTCTTGAGTTTGTCAACAATGCTGAGTGGGGTATTGTGTCAAATACCTTGGCAAGGTCAATGTAGGCAGTGTGAACCATTTTTCCTTCATCCATTGCTTTGGTTATCTTCTCACAGAAGTCTATCAGGTTAAGTAGGCATGATCTGCCCTTGACGAAACCAAACTGGGCTGGGTCCACTGTCGGGTAGTTTACTATATCTCTATTGATCATTTCAAAGATGAAATCCATTGAAATACCCTGACTGGGAATCAAATGTGGGCCATGGTGGTGAGATGCCAAATCCTAACCATTAGACCACCAGGGATCCCCAAATCCATTGAACCTCCCTGACTGGGACTTGAACCCAGACAGTGAAGGTGACAGTGCTAAATCCTAACCACTAGACCACCATCATCCCTCAGGACCACTCCTGAATATAATGCTCCCTTTGCTATGTAAACATGTGTCTAATAAGGACAGACTGATGTAGCTGTCACTGTACTCAGTATGATATAGACTGCTTCAAGGTGACTTATGTATGCCTTACAGTGCTATCTCTGACCCAATTGTGATATAAATGCTGGCCCTCCATATGTCATTTGGAATTACAGTCAGCTGTTCAAGGGCCATCAATATAGACTGACATATATAGGACATGCTGGAGAGACAGATACATCTCCCATAGGTTACCACACCTCTTGAATAGGTTTCAAACCATGTCATGCCAAGCACCTCCATGACACTGTTTCACCACAGTCTGGATGACATGATGTGAAACTGTTTACCTCTGCCTTGCATTGTCCTGCTTTTCACCTGCACATGCCTAGCTAGTCCTTGCTATGCAAATCTTGCCCATACATGATATGTGAAATTGAATTTTATATTGAGATTTAATGGCTAGGTTTCTAATCACCTTCAGGTCAATAGCCTAGTAACATCTTATGTACCTATGAAGGTACAGTGATATACATGCCAGAAATACTGTTATACCTTATTACTGTTTTGATGAGAGTTGACTACATGCATACTTAAAATTCTGATGTCTGAATCTGATGTTGTGACATCTGATGTGTACCATGACTCTGTAATAAAAAGAATTACAGGGAAAAATTCAAGATACAAAATTCAGTTGTTAAACTCACAACCCTTACAAGAGCATCCACTATAAAGTAGTAAAATGATGACGGTAGCATCTGCATAACTGGCCAAGTACAATAAAACTGACAGATGCAGTCATAAGTTCAATACCACACATGCAGATGCAATCATCATTTATGTAAATAGTCACCCTGTGCATCAGAAACATAGCTTTACTATATCTGAATCCAAAAGTTAGAAAACAGGGTTATGGCACAGTTATCATGACTTGCAGTGGGTGTTGTGTGGGGGTGCAGGAGGCCTAGGATGACACAAAAATGTGTGAGTGTGTGTGAGTAAGGAAGTGAAATAGGAAAGATACCATGAAAATGTTGTGTGTCTGTCTTTAGGTGCCCTCAGTGTAAAATTGGTGTAATAGTGTCTGCATGCACACAGCCAAGTTCAGAGCTAGCTCTACATGTCAGATGTGAGCCATGCATGGTAGAGTGACAGTTCATCATTGTCACCCTCAACCAAGAGAAATGGCTCTACCAGGAGCTGCACTGCTACCTCCATGCTCAAGGTCAGATGCAGGGCTACTTACTACCTGCAGGTGAGTGATCTCTGCCGGATGTGCTCCCTTCATGGGAATGTCCAGGACCACAATCCCATGACCTGTCATGTCTGGGTGTGGACAGCCCACTCCCTGATGGAGCAGTGGAAGTACTGACACCACAGGAGCGGGATTGGACATAACCATGTTGACTCATAGTAGATGTAATTGCTGACCTAGTCCCACAAGGCCAACGTTCACCTCCCAGCAGACATTCCATCACAGAAAATGTGTGATCCATGACAGATACACTGCACTCCATCTCGTTCCAATGTGTCATTCATCCAATCCATGGAATCAACAACATGGCAGAGACAGTCATGGATGTCAGACTGTGCTACATCTACAACCCTGAGCATTTGTTTGGAGTGCCTTTCTGAATGCACATGTGCCTTCATGATGGCCCTAAACATACATCTCATTACACGTGAAGAGTCACCTGCACCAGGAGGAGGGAAAGCAGGCCTCCCCCAAGCACCCGTATTGAGTCTCCCACATGGCACCTTGCCCACAGTTGGGCTATGGTCAGAATCATCAGGTTCTGAAGCAGCAGTAGCTACACTTTCCTGGTCAATGTTCTTGCCCTCCACCTCTCCAATATCTGTGGCCTCAGTGGAATTGGTATGCGTACCCATACTGGCTGTGTATGAGGAAAATGAGAGAGATCACTGATTGTCAACCTTGGTGTCAGATTCAGCCTCTGCTACCCCTAGCTCTGCCTCATTTTGGCCACAATCATCATCAGAGTCTGATGAGACACTGGCATCAGGTGGCGCAGGGGACATAAAACCATTCCATGATCACCTGTGATAAAAGGAAAAGGAAGATGGATAATGTGACTTAAAGTAGACTTGGATACCACTTTAGGCATAAATGAAGGATTAGTTCTCAAACAAACCTTGTCCTTGTGGAAAGTGAGGTAGGGTTGACTCACTATAAGAGTTTGGGACTCTGACACAATGTAGGATGCCTTTAGATTGAGATTGTGCTGTGATGCTATATCTCAAGCTAATATGGGTAGTCTGCAAAGGGGTACAACCTCGTTCCCCTTTGATTGATGATGCACCACATCAATGTGGTATTGTCTGTAACAACTTGAAGTGGTTCCAAGAACCAAAGACTCTTCAGAGAATTCAGTGCCTTGATCAGGGCAAGCATCTCCTTGATATTCATGTGCTTGCATTTTTCTTTGGTGTCCCATACCCCCTGAATTTTTATCTCTCTTGAAACTGCTCCCCAAGCAATGACTGAAGCATCTGTGTTGACTGACTGCTTTGGAGCCGGGAGGAAGAAATGGGGACCCTGATTTAAGGATATCTATTGCCTCCACCAAATCATTTCTTTTCTGACAAACCCCAGTACTGGAATCTGAAAAGATGAAGGGTGTTGATGCTGAGACCAAAAAGATTTCAGATATCACTGTATCTTTCTCATGTGGAGTCTTGCCAGGTGTATCATGAGAATTGTAGATGATATGAGACCCATACTCTGGAAGTATTCCATCACAACGACTGAAGTCTGAGTGGAAAAACTCAGAAATAAAGCTAAATAAAGATCTATTTTTCTTCCTGTGGAAGAAAAGCTCTTTCTACTGAGGTGTTTGGTTGACATCCTAGGAACACAATCCTGTATGAGGCAGTCAAGAAAGACTTTTGAATGTTCTCTTGGAGTCACACCTTGTGCAAGAGATCCCTCACCCTAAAGACAGATTCTTGATGTTTTGAAAAATACTGCAGAGATAAGCAAATCATCTAAATATAGAAAATGTGGATACCCTGTAGCCTGCAATAAGCTATAACTAGAGACAGACACTTTGTGAGCACTCTTGCTAGAGTGGATAGTTGAAAGTGTAAGTCAGAGAACTGATAATGTGATCCAGACACACAAAACTTTAACAAAAATACAGGAAGTCTGGATGAATGGAAATGTGCTGAGCATCTTTTAAGTCTAGTGTTACCAGGAACCATGAAAGAGGAAGAAGAGGCAACAGGTTGTAAAGTGACATCATTTTGAATTTGGGCTGTATCGCAAACAGGTTTAGGAAAGAAAGATCCAGAAATGGTCTACAAGCATTTTCTTTTTTTGTGACTAGGAACATCTTTGAATAAAATCCATCCCCCACCTTGGAAGGAATAACCAGTTATATCAGTCCTTGGGACAGAGTGTGATGAAGAACAGGGGAAAACAAAACAGTCTAATCTGCAGGTTGGGGAATGACCCCCTGGGAAAGAGGAATTTCCTGCCACTGCCAAATGTAACTCTGATAAATGATTTTCAGAACACATTTGTCTGATTCAATCTGTTGCCAAAGAGAAAAATGGAGAGTCATTCTTTTTGGAAAAGAAAGAGGGCCATAGAGGGAGGGGGTCACAAGGTCTCTTCAATAGTCATTTAGACTTGTTGGTGCATCATTGGTTTTGGGAAGTTTGAGACTTCTTATAGAACCTCCTTGCCACTTCTTCTTAAATGTCTGTTTTCCCGGGACTTTTTATTCTGTTTTTGTCAAAAATGGATGAGGAGAAAAAATATCCCTTGGGCAACTTGGAAAAGGAGGGCTGAAAAATCTTAGAGATTCCCTGTATCAGCTTGCCTCCTTCATCAAACTTTTTGATCCCTCTGCAGCAGAGGGGCCAAGCACTAAATCAATATCCAAGGGAGAATTTAAAATCTCATTTTAACATCATCTGGAAGGTACTGAGAATGCAGCCAAGCAAATCTCCATAAAACCATACCAGTGGTCATAGCCCTGAAAGAAGCATTAACAGAGTCATGTACACACACTGCAAACAATGAGTAGTGGCCTGTGTAACAGAAGAAACTAAATTATTCAAAGCAGATTTATCTCCTCAGAAAGAAACTGTAAATAAAAAATTCCTCATACTTTCACAATATGTCAGAATAAACTTTAACACATGAGCCTAACAATTTAAAATTCTGGAATAAAAAGTTGTAGAAGTATTCCTTTTTTCTCATAACTATCAATAATAATTCCATCCATATTAGAAAGAGTAGGATTGGAATTAACTAAGTTCTTAGTGGTGGAGGAGTTAGCTAAAGCTATAACTGTTGAAGCAGATTGCGGAATAGTGTATAAAAAATTAAAAGGTAGTGGAACTTTATGCATACTTTCTGCCTTTTTATGGACAGTTGGAAAATTGCAGGTAGTAAGACACATATCCTCTAAAGCAAACAAGACAGGAGGAATGGGTGTACATTCTTGAAAATCCTTCTGTAACAACTCATTGTATTTTTTTTTTGAGGGAAAACACTGGAACATTCTAGCAATAGTCTCAGAGAAAGAGAAACATCCACAGGGAGAATCAGAAAGAAAGCTCTCCTCTAAGTCTGAGTCAGAAATCTGAGGACAAAACCATGAATCCATCCCTGCATTTTCCTGTTCAGATCCAGAATATTGAATCTCTTCAGGAAAGGAGGCATTCCTCTTTCTTTTACAGGAAACTACTCCTCAAGAAAGTTCAATAGCCTGGATCAAACCCCGAACCATTAAAATTCTCTTATCCAAAGAAATTTGAGGAGGATTAGATACATGCTTGGTTTTCTGTTTCTTTGTGACAGGAAAAATGGGGCCATCCATATTAATAAAGAGAGCCACTGCTGCCCTGGGGATGAACAAAGCATTCTGACACAACAGGGAAATCTTGCAGCAGCACACAAAAAAAAACAAAAAACAAAAACAACTACAGAAGTAGAAATACAGTTATTTAATAACCTCTAGTGCCTTGACAAAAAGCCTTCCAGGAGTACCTGGAACAACAAGAAAGGACAGAGGAACTTTCCCTTTTCCCCTGTCCCAGCACTAACAAGACTGGTTCTCCTTTGCCCACTGAGTGGATCTTCAACAGCCACAGAGGATGTAGCTATTCCCTATTCCATAGTGGCTGTAGGTGCTACTGCGATAAAAGATTAATGGTTTGAGGTACAACAGAGTCACCCACCTGTGGCTGAGACAAATTGCAAGCCTGCTGTGGTGGCAAAGGGTATTTGCTTACCTTTTTCTTTTTGTGGCTGGAAGAAGGACTAACCATGGGAGTGACAATCTGTTCCATGGTCAAGCCAAAAATTACGCATCTATCCTGGGGAAAACAAGCAACAATGCCAGTAAAACTGGTAGAGTAAAAAGTAACACTATGGCAGCCCTAAAACATTAAAATAAACACAATTTCTCCACAGAAAATAGTTTATCAGTTAGATACCATTACTTTTAAACTGACAGAGACGAGTGCCCTTTTTAAAAGTACATTACAGTCTCAAGATAATCCAGTAAAACACAACACTCCTACCTTTAAAATAACTTTCCTGAAGAAGAAAGTAATAAAACATCAGTAAAAAATAAGAAAACAATTTTCCCCAAAAGGGAATTTATCTGCCCAGCTAAGGAAAGCACAAGCTGACTGCTGATTGTCAGAAGCCACAAAGGAGTGTACTCTTCAGTGGCAGTAAAGCTCTGAAGGTCTTCATGCCCAGACTTATCTTTTAGTCAGCTCAGCTCAAGCTGCTTCACAGTTTGGGCATGTGGAAGGTGTCCTGAAACTTTAGAAGCTGGCCAGCTGTTATAACCCTGGCCAAATATAACCCATTAAGCTAAAGCTACTGCTGCAGTGATCAATATGAAGAACATATTGCCTTTCTAGGGAGAAAGGAACTACATCTGTCATATTTAGCACAGAACCAGCAGTGTACAAGATAATTTAGGTAGTGAGGCATTTTGTAATTTCGTGAAAGGGATTCTCAGTGCCATTCTGACCAAAAAAATTAATTGCAACACAACACAATGTTTGCTTCGAAAACTATTATAATTTGACATTGTACATAGTAAGGTCATTATTTCTAACTCAAAATGTCTGTTACTTAGCATGTGGCTTAGAACATGACCAAAACAATTTTGCATCAGGGATATATCCAGAAATGAAATTGCTATGAGACAGAGATGTATGAGAAGTGTGACAATCCACTTTAATTAAATAGATTATTTTGACTGAAGTATCTAGGAAATGGGTGTGCTTGCATTTTTCATGTATTTAAGAGAGTACTAATATATCTCTAGATATGTTCTTCCTATATGAAAAGGAATGACATATGCTGTTTTTCCAGAATTTTGGGACATGACTTTCTCTACTGTGGAGGTTTATACGTACTGATACTGGGAGAGCAATTTCCTCTAAAACAAGATATACCCCAGGATTCATGAACAATTGTGTAGGCTTCATGCAAAGCCTATGCAATGTTTATGTGTTAGCGTAAGGAACAGCAGTAATAATCGTGTCTATATTCACACATCAAAGAAAAACATAATTGAACAGCTATTCCATGAACAGTAATCCCCAAACATCACTTTCATTGAAGAGTGAAATCATCATAAAAAAATCCCAACTATATATAGTATTAGAAAAATATGTATTAATATGTGTGTATTAGTGCTTTTTAGAAGCCCAAAAGGGTTAATACATTTATTCTGCTTCATGCTGAACAAATCCATATTAATGGCAAATGCTTCCTGACCTTGATTTTGTCAGCACAGCTAAAATCTTGTTTATGTCTTAGGAAATGTACTGAGAAGCAGATAATTTTCTGCTTGGTTAGGAAAATAATGAATAGAACAATATTGCTTTCTATAATGTTATTAAACTTAGACAATTAGCCCTGTCTGTGTTATGAAAACATACACAGCTGCAGGAAGGATAGATAAAGCAGAATAAAGACCGCTTGAAGAATATGAACTATAATCTGTGATTGCTTTGTGCTCGAATGAGTAGAGTACCTTGAAATAATAGTACTGTAGAAATAATTGCAACTAGCTGCTGGTCTCCAAGGCCATGTTATTTTTCCAAAGTTTTCTCATGGATCTAGAAATGTTATGTCATGTCAGCAGAAAATCATGGAAAAACAGCTGCTATGAAACAATATTGTAAACTTGTGATTTACTACGTCAGCTTCAGCAGGCAATGTCTTGTAAGAATAGTATAAGAATGGCTTCACTTCCTGATTTTAGTTAGACAAACTCTGTATTTTTGCATGCATGATTTTGTCTCCTTGCCGCAAGAATTAAAGTGCCTTAACCTGAACCTTACGTGTATTGGTCTTTGAAGTTTTTTCCTTTGACAGATTGGTCCTTCGGACCGGAAACCTCCACTCTGACCAGATCAGACAGGCCAGGTGGCTTGAAACCATATGGGGAAGAAACCACATCGGTTCTTCTTACTTGAAAAGACCTCCGACTGAATTGTCATCCAAAAGAGGCCAGCCACTGTTCTGATCTGCGACTGAAGGGTAGGTTTACCTCGAACCAGACAATCAATCAAGGAGGCTCATGTAAGGTGAGATTTACCTTTTTCTGTTTTAGATCAGGGACTTGATGTACATTGTCTGTCAGGGGATTTGTCTTGTACAAGTCAGGGACAGGAAGATTGCAGTCTTGTCTTAGATCAGGAAAACAGAATAGGTAGGCAGTTATTCTAGATAGACTGTGAAAAAGAGAAATCATGGTACCATGTAAAAACAAGAAGGGTTACATAACATTTCAAAGGTTAAAATAAAATGGGAAATAAGTGCACGAAAAGATCCCAAACTTTGCCGTTAACTGAAGATGCGAAATTTATGCAATTACGTGCCGATAATGTTAAATACTACTCAAAATGCGTTAATAAGTATGAATTTGATTGTAAATTAGAAAAATCCTCGCTCATTAAACTTATCAAACAGCTTAAAACTGATTCCAGAGGTCGGGTAAAAAAGCAACATCAATTAGGAATTCCTCAGGTACACAGGTGGATTGAGGAAGCAAACCGTAGAGAACAAAAGAGTAATAATTCGAAAGCAATGTTTCTCGATAAAGAGGATAATAACTTAGTAATAGCATCGGCCCCTCCGCCCCCACCACTTCCCTTACCAGAATACGGAGCAAACGGACAAGCTGGTCCACCCCCACGATATCCAGCTATTCCTGCAAAAGCAAAACCGTTTGTTAGAGATCCCGTTGAGACCAGGTCTTGAACACGGGCAGGAAACTCAAAAGGGGACATTGAGTTGTATCAAATAAATAGAAATTCACAACTTTTATGTGAGGAAGAAATGTGCCTACTAATAGAAGTACCAAATCCTCAGGCAGGACAAGAAGGACAGGACCCAACTCTCCTAGTATAGAGACCGTGGACACCGGAAGATATCCAGAAAGCCACTGAGGAAATTCCCCATCCAAAAGTTAATTTTAGAAAATTTTTAGAAGAACTACAAGGCATGAGGTTAAGTTATAACTTAAATGGAGAGGAAGTAGACAAAGTAGTCAGACAAATGATGGGACCAGATTGGCATATGATCAGTGGCAACTGGAATCCCCATGACGCAGAACACAAACCTCTCCCACATAGTAGCGCAGAACTAGACAATAGAGTGAAAGGTCTTACAGACCGAATCTCTGAGAAATGGAAATCTAGGGCAGACTGGACTTGCATTAATCAATGCATCCAACAAGAAGGTGAAACTGTTGACAGATATTATGCTAGATTATTAGAGTGTTTTAATAACCATTGTGGAATGCAGGTACCTGAAGATCAAACACATGGTTCCCCGTATGAGCAGCAGTTAAAGAATGCATTTTTAAAAGGTAGTATTTTGCCTATAAGCAGCTTTATTACAAAGCATATGGTAGATCATCGTACAAGTAGACTACAGTTACTACTTGAATATGCTAGACATGCCGAAAGGCATTTTAACAGTAAAAAGAAAAAGAAAGCCCAAGTATTTTCTGTAGAAGATGGAGCAGAAGTTTATGTAGTACAGTCCGGGAAAAAGGGCAAGAAAAATGCCCAGGGAAATAAACAGTCTGATCAATGATCAGAGGACTTCGAAGGGCGAAAGAAAAGGGGGGAGTGCTTTAAATGCGGTAAGAAGGGACACCTAGCAAGGGATTGCAAGAAAAACAAGAAGGCAACTACAGAAGATAAGGAGGGTGAGGACTGACTATATGATAGCCAGGAATCACTAGAAGAGAATAGCCAAGAAAAGACAAATGCAAATGTGGTAGAGGGAGTAGAGGATGTGACAGAAGAAATAGAGGAAGTGCATGAAGAAAATGAAATTTTAGACTTAGCTTTGTTGAGCTTGGAGCTCTATTTAGCAGACACGAAACCAGAAGTTAAACTCCTGGTAGAGGGGAGGGAAGTCACATTCTTGTGTGACTCAGGGGCCTCACAGACCCTGATACACCCCTCCAAACTATCAGAAAATTCAGAGTCACCTGATTACATATTAGTGAAAGCAGCTAATGGACAGCTGTATCGGGAGCCCCTCTCCCATAACGCTGCGATAACTGATACTGTTTCAGGGTTAACCCAGAAAAGCAAAATTGTTGTTTCTGCAAAATGCCCAGTAAACCTTTTGGGCAGAGACCTTATGCAGCTATTTGGCATAGCAGTAGTTCCAACTATGCAGGGTATGGAAGCACAGCGACAAAGTGATACTTTTGCAGTGCGATCGGAGGGTGAAACATTTTATTGGTACAGCCAGGACTTAGTTACGACTGGTCCAGGGGCAGTAACCGAAGAACTGATGAATGTAGCCATCAGCAAGTTCCCCTCCCTTGACACTGACAAACAACAATTGATGCACTGTACTCTGTATTATTGTAACACACCAGGACCTGACAAGGAATATGAACAAGAGTTGTCTAGAAACCGTGCAAACAGATTAGTATTGCGTAATCTGTACTGGGATATGGAAGGGAACAGTGTAGTTAGCTGTTCATTACCCCAGGAATTCTTTGCACTTTATAAATCTAATCGATTACCACATGTAATCTTAACTAAGGACAAAAATGTGAAATGGGCAGACCTAGGAGAAAAAGTGACGAGGTGGGAAAAACAGACAGAGTTAGAACTGTCAGAACAGGGAGTACAAAAGCTGTGCATTTGCAGTCAAGCGAGGACAGCTGATTAGCACTCTTATCAGAAGAGGAAGAAGATGCCTTACAAAGCATACCAGAAACTCTCTGGTCAACAGTCAAATCAGATATAGGACTTATTCGTACAGTGGGACCAGTTACTATTATGCCAAAGTCAGCATTCAGACCACAAAAGAGACAGTATCCCTTGAGAAAAGATGCAAAAGTAGGAATCAAACCTATTATAGCAGCTTTACTTAAGGAAGGAGTACTGGTGGAATCACCTGATTCACCATGTAACACGCCTTTATTTCCTGTTAGAAAAGCAAACGGAGAATGGCGTATGGTCCAAGATTTACAAGCTGTAAATGATGCAGTAATACCAAGGGCACCTACGGTGCCGGATCCACACACCCTGTTGAATGATTTGAAACCTCAGCAGAAATATTTTTCTGTGGTAGATATCAGCAATGCGTTCTTTTCTATACCGATACACGCTGACAGCCAACATTGGTTTGCATTCACATTTCAGGGAAAAAGGTATACATACACGCGACTACCACAGGGATATTGTGAAAGCCCAACAATATTCTCACAAGAGATGGCAAGCAACTTGGCGGGATTTACCCCACCAAGAGGCAGTCAGATTTTACTTTATGTTGATGACATCCTGCTGGCAGCCCCCACCCAGCAAGATTGTAAGGAAGATACTGTAGCATTGTTACAATTTTTAGCTATTCAGGGACATAAAGTAAATAAAAACAAATTGCAGCTTTGGAAAAAACAAGTCAGATACCTAGGATATGTAATATCCAAAGAGGGCAGAACATTATATGAGGACAGAAAAATAGCGATTTTACAAGCACCGAAACCCACTACCAAGAAGGAAATGATGTCCTTCCTGGGTACGACCAACTTTTATCGAAGCTGGATCCCAAATTATGCTTTGGAATCTGCACCGCTTGACCAACTTGATATACAAGAAGCCTATGGCAGCACAGGATTTATCACAATGGACACCAGAAGCAGAATCTGCTTTCTGCAAATTGAAACAATTGATAGCATCCTCATTAGTTTTAGGATTACCAAACTATCATAAACGTTTTTTCCAAACTGTAGATTGTAAGCAAGGTTATATGACATCAGTGCTAACGCAACGGCATGGGGACAAACAACACCCCATTGCTTACTGTTCATCACAACTGGACCCAGTGGTGCGGTCATTGCCCCACTGTGTACAAGCAGTAGTCGCAGCTGCAATGGCAGTACAGGCTTCGGCCTCAGTAGTGTTGTTCCACCCTCTCATATTGAGAGTGCCTCATGCAGTTGCGATTATTTTACTGCAAGAAAAAGTAGCATATCTTTCTCCTGCTAGGCATCTTTCCTGTATGACTATACTGTTGAGCCAACCTCATATGACAATTGAACGATGTACAACTTTGAATCCGTTTACTTTGCTTCCAACCCCTGCAGATGGCATACCGCACAGCTGCCTGCAGGAGATTGAGCAAAAGACACTGCCTAGAAAAGATCAAACGGATGTTCCCTTGGATGATGCCGAGGTGACATATTACGTGGACGGCTCATGCAAAAGGGGTCCCACAGGACAGAACCTAGTAAGATATGCAGTAGTTTCTGATACTGAGATTATAGAAGCAAAATCTTTACCACACAATTTATCTGCACAGGCAGCAGAACTGACTGCCTTGACACGGGCATGTACCTTAGCAAAGGGTAAATGTGTAAACATTTTTACTGATAGCCAGTATGCTTTCTCTACTGTACATGATTTTGCACAACAGTGGAAAAATAGAGGAATGATAACATCTACTGGCAAACCAATCAATCATGCACAGTTTATTTTAGATATTTCAGAATCTATTCAGTTACCTCAGAAAGTAGCTATTTGTAAATGCATAGCTCATACCAAGCAACAGGATAGAATTTCAAAAGGTAATACAAGGGCAGATACAGCTGCAAAGCAGGCAGCTTCAGAAGCATTTCTTTTGAATGAGGAATTACAATCTTCTGAGATTTTAGACTTAGAAATGTTGAAAACAATGCAGACACTGACTACGCAGGTTGAGAAACAAAGATGGATAAAACGAGGAGCAATTCTCAAAGAAGGGCTGTACATCTCCAAAGTGGGAAAACCGATATTGCCATCTAACTTGTTTAGATATGCAGCTTTGTTGAGCCATGGGCAATGCCATGTCTCAACAGGGGGAATGGTACAGTTAGTGAACCAAGTGTTTACAACATATGGATTCATAAACTATACTAAAAATTTTTGTTTGTCATGTCACGTTTGTAATAAACATCATGCACAAGGGGCATTGAAGCCCAAGCAGGGGAGTTTCCCCTGTACCACCATATCCGTTCCATACTATCTGCATGGATTTCATAGAACTGAACAAATACAAAAATAAGTATTGTTTTGTCATTGTAGATATGTTTTCCAAATGGGTGGAAGCTTTTCCGACTAAAAATCCAGATGCAGCTACTGTTGCGAAAGTCCTTGTTAAAGAAATTATTCCTAGATTTGGCATACCGGAAAAGATCTACAGTGACAATGGCACACATTTTGTGAACCAAACCATACAACAACTGAGTAAGTTTTTCGGAATTTCTTTGAAAAATCATTGTGCGTATCACCCACAATCTGCAGGGTTGGTAGAGAGGTACAATGGGACATTGAAAACTAAGTTAAGGAAACTTATCAAAGAGAGACATAGAAATTGGGTGTATTGTCTGCCCCTGGCACTGTTGAGCATGAGAACTGTTCCGAATGCAAAAGGATTGACTCCTTTTGAGAAGTTATTTGGGAGGGCATATTATATACCTCAGTGGAAACCTCTCATGCCTGCAGACCAGGAAGCCGACTGTACACTTGCTGAGTATATGAGGAGAATGTTGAATTCTAAACACCTTTTGCAGTTTAATTCTGTTTCAGATAAGGAACAAACCAGACCATCAGAAGTAGCAGTAGTCCCAGGCACGTGGGTCTGGGTGAAAGTCGTTAAGAAGAAAAACTGGACATCACCGAAGTGGGAAGGGCCATACCAAGTGCTACTGTCAACACCCACTGCAGTCAAGATCGCAGAGCAAGCGTCCTGGATTCATCTGACACACTGTAAACTGGTTAAAAACTTTGAACTAGACAAAAATCTTGTTACTGGTACACCGCAAGAGTAAAAATGACAAAATCCAGAGCATACAGGAATGCAGAACAGCCACAAAACAATTGCATGATTATCCTGTTGGCTATACTGGTGACATTAATCTTTTTGTTGTGGCCTTTCCTTTTTCCAGCCATACAAGCTAAACTGAATAAACGCGATGCATTACTTATAGACTGGCATCCAAACTTTAACACTTACCAAGCGATCAAACATGTGTATGCTGAGACTTTTAATGTTTCAAATTGTTGGGTTTGTACAGCTATACCAACAGCATACGGGGGATTATTAATGACTGCAGTCCCCCTAGGGGTCAATGAGACCTGGGAAAACTTGGTTTATGATACTACGACTGTTAAATCACAAGATAAAATAGCATTGCACCTGCCTGTTACACAAAAGGGAATTGTGTGTTTTTATAAAAATGATACTGTCCAGGTGGGTTGGAGTAATTGCAATATGACTGTTCCTTACAAATGTTACGCCAAAGTTAATAATGCTGGTTCTATTTGTGATACAGACTATGACTCGTTTCTTAAATCAATGCACAAAACAATTAATGAAGTACAACATAATCCTGTTCTTTTTAAGCAACTGTCTATGATAAACAAGAAAATGTTTCATGCAGGGCAAGCATATGTTAATAGTAAAGTTACTACTAAAGTGGAAGATTGTTATTTTGTATGTGGCAAAAAAGCCTATAAATGGTTACCTGAGAATTGGTCTGGCAGTTGTTTTTTGGGTTACCTGGTTCCGGCAATACGACACACTGCAGTTTTGCCTCGAGGTAAAATACGAAATGCACGAGAGGTCTCCAAGAAACCTGTCAGGAAACCTGAGAATCCAGTGGGACAGATCAAGGCGGGCTGGAGAAACCATCATTCCATGGGCGATAAATTAACACATATGGACTTGAGTGACACTGTCATATCGTGGGCAGGCATATTACCAGCTTATGGAGCAGTGAAATCGATTTGGGAGCTGAGAAAACTGTCTAAACTCCTCGAAGTAATGAGCAATGCAACTTTTTCTGCTCTCGAATTAGTGACTGATGAACTGAATGCCATGAGAACTGTGGTGCTCCAAAACCGCATGGCTCTTGACTTCACCCTAGCGACGAGAGGTGGTACATGCGCTTTAATCCAAGAAGAATGCTGTTCGTATATTCCTGACAACCAGCACGAGATAGACAACCACCTTGAGGTGATTCAGCAAGTGTCGACCATGACCAAACTAGGCCCAAACCCACTGACGGACTTTTTCCAGAAATGGTTTGGGGGGTGGGGGTCCATCCTAATGAATATCTTGATTGCTATTTGTGTAGGAATGCTCCTGTTGGGAGTATGTGTTTGTTGTGGCATCCCCTGCATGAAAAGATTGATCAAAGATTTTATAGATTTGTTGGTTTCTGAAACCTTATATCAAGGTACTGAGCTTGATGAACTGTTGAAGACTGAGATGCTTTCATAAGTTAAACTGAATGACTTTCTTAACTGCAAATCCAAAATGGAAGAGGTTAGGAAAAGAAACAAATTGTTTATACTTTTGAAAGTAGAATAAAAGTATTAATAGGGGGGAAATGTTAGAAAAATATGTATTAATATGTGTGTATTAGTGCTTTTTAGAAGCCCAAAAGGGTTAATACATTTATTTTGCTTCATGCTGAACAAATCCATATTAATGGCAAATGCTTTCTGACCTTGTATTTTGTCAGCGCAGCTAAAATCTTGTTTATGTCTTAGGAAATGTACTGAGAAGCAGATAATTTTCTGCTTGGTTAGGAAAATAATGAATAGAACAATACTGCTTTCTATAATGTTATTAAACTTAGATAATTACCCCCTGTCTGTGTTATGAGAACATACACAGCTACAAAAAGGATAGATAAAGCAGAATAAAGACCGCTTGAAGAATATGAACTATAATCTGTGATTGCTTTCTGCTCAAATGAGTAGAGTACCTTGAAATGTAACACAGCACTGTAGAAATAATTGCAACTAGCTGCTGGTCTCCAAGGCCACGTTATTTTTCCAAATTTTCTCATGGATCTAGAAATGCTATGTCATGCCAGCAGAAAATCATGGACAAACAGCTGCTATGAAGCAATATTGTAAACTTGTGATTTACTACGTCAGCTTCAGCAGGCAATGTATTGTAAGAATAGTATAAGAATGGCTTCACTTCCTGATTTTAGTTAGACAAACTCTGTATTTTTGCATGCATGTTTTTGTCTCCCTGCCACAAGATTTAAAGTGCTTTAACCTGAACCTTACGTGTATTGGTCTTTGAAGTTTTTTATTCTCAGTGCCATCCTGACCAAAAAAATTAATTGCAACACAACCCAATGTTTGCTTCAAAAACTATTATAATTTGACATTGTACATAGTAAGGTCATTATTTCTAACTCAAAATGTCTGTTACTTAGCATGTGGCTTAGAACATGACCAAAACAATTTTGCATCAGGGATATATCCAGAAATGAAATTGTTATGAGACACAGATGTATGAGAAGTGTGACAATCCACTTTAATTAAATAAATTATTTTGACCGAAGTATCTAGGAACTGGGTGTGCTTGCATTTTTCATGTATTTAAGAGAGTACTAATATATCTCTAGATATGTTCCTCCTATATGAAAAGGAATGACATATGCTGTTTTTCCAGAATTTTGGGACATGACTTTCTCTACTGTGGAGGTTTATAAGTACTGATACTGGGAGAGCAATTTCCTCTAAAACAAGATATACCCCGGGATTCATGAACAATTGTGAGGCTTCATGCAAAGCCTATGCAATGTTTGTGTGTTAGCGTAAGGAACAGCAGTAATAATCGTGTCTATATTCACACATTGAAGAAAAACATAATTGAATGGCTATTCCATAAACAGTAATCCCCAAACATCACTTTCATTGAAGAGTGAAATCATCATAAAAAAATAACTGAAAGGTAATAACTGGCCAACAACAAGGAAGTAACACACGAGGGTGGGGGTTTGTGACCCCCAATCCCTCCCAACTATATATACCAACATCAAAATCGCACTACAGTGGGGTTTGTTTAGTTTACCTTATACAGTGTGGCACGTCCTTGTTTTTAGCCAACTATTACCTTTCGATGATTTTTGTATGATGATTTCACTCTTCAATGAAAGCAACGCTTGTGAATTACTGTTCATGGAACAGCTGTTCGATGATGTTTTTCTTCACTGTGTAAACACAGACCTATGTTAATCACATATGCATGCTACTCATTATGTGAACATGAATGCAAGCACATTTTCATGTCCAGCAACATTGTTGGCAACCATGAAACCATGTTGTACAGCATGGGCACATGCAGCTGACAAACAGATTTGTCTTGGGGCAGACCTCTCTCTTTATTTATTTATTTATTTATTTTTGTGAAGACAGCACCAAGAGCTACATAAGGGAAATGATGCATGCTGTACACAGGCCTGGAAAGTGTACTGAGCATACTATGCACATAAATGAAACATACAAATGCAAGAATAAGTAAGAGGGGAAGTGGAATGGCAAGGGCAAGAAGAATACATAGATTACCAGACAAGATTAATGTACTGAGGACAATATGAAGAGAAATCAAAGAGATGTATACAGAAAGATATCAGAGGGGTGATTAAGTCTCATACAATAGTTGATGTGAAGGTGCTTATGTCACAAAAAACAACTTTGTAATAATAAAATTTCACAATACATTGTGCCAGAATAAATGAAGGTGGTCATTATTCTTGAGCAAATATAGGTGGACAAAAGGAGACATGATATTATTGGATGCAACAGTTACACAAAATCAAATTGTAACAGAGGGGAATTACATGACCTATGAATTTTATTGACATGCTGAGTTGAGATGACAGTGCGCACATAATGGGATATCTGCTCTGCATGCATTATGTCCATATATCATGTAGGAAAATAGGAATGGTTCAAAAGCCACAATCACTTTTTGCAAGAATTGTACCCATGCCATCAATGTCAACACTTACCTGTGCATTAATTGTGTATGCCACATAAATAGGCCTAGCACATGTATGAGAATGATTACCCTTTAAGAAAATTATGCACCTCAATATTATAATAGTTATACATCCCATTTGTAGGTGTATGTGGTGTTGCAAATGTGGGAGCAGAGTGTGACATATGTATAGTCTTTGCATAAGGCACCCCTGCCTGACACAGTTATTGTGCAGATAAATGAGGTTTGGCAACAAACCAAGTTGTCCTGGGATACCTTCAAGAGGGGTTAGACAGATATATTAGTGGAAGTTAAGTGGGTTGGGGAGGTGAAAGGGTTAAATGGAGGGAGGGATGATTGGGAGGAAATGAGATAAGGGTGGGGAAGGCCTTAAGGGGTTTAGACAAGTGTATCTGGGTAAGTAGTCACATTTTGGCGTGAACTTGCTATCCTGTCACCCCCCCTCCTACTTTTTGTTGGTGGATTGATGGGGATTCTGGTTATTTTATTAGTCAGGGTAGGCGGAGAAGAGGGACAGGCTTGCCCTCTTCTGTTCCCCCTCTGGTGTCTGGAGGTTCAGTTCAAGGATTTGGGGAAAGGAAATGAGCAGCTGGAGGAAGTTTGCTGAATAGATAAGCAAGTGGAGGTAAGGATTCTGCTTATTTGGTTGGAAGGTAATTCAATGAATGGTTTATGAAGTGAAATGGGATGCTGCTTCATAAATGGGATATGAAGTGAGTCTTGGATGCTGGTTCATAAGTAAAGTAAGTGAGCACAGGTATGGACGCTGCTTACTGGGGCAGGATGAGCAGGTATGCTGTCCTGATTAACAGTACAAGGATGTTTATGTTGTGTTTAGAATCAAATATACTATGTCCAGTTGTAATTAATAAATTGTAGTGATCAAAGCTATGTTATGGAAGTTCTAATAAAGGTCGTCAAATGTAATTTGGTGTAATGTGTTTATTGAAAGGGACCGGGACAAATAATAACATATGCAAACTCCACAACATGGTGCAATGCATTCCCCGGAGCTGTGTATTGTCGGCATCTGCACAGAAGGAAGCAATGGGTATTGTGACAAAGAAATAAAATTAATGTTTGAATCATGAAAGGATACCTAAGTGTCATATCAACATGTCAAACTGATGGCAATTAAATAAGTATGCTCATGTGCACACAAATGTAATCAATCCCATATCAATGTCCCATGGTCAAGGATGGCTCCTCTGTAATTCTGTACATATTGCACCCAGGAACTGGAGCACACAAGTGTACACTCAATGCATGTGCCTAGGTAACGCCCTCACTATTACATTGGAAGAACAGATGTGTAATTTCCAGAAATCCAAAGCTATATTCACATGTGTTTGTGTAACCTATCAATGGTTAATACTGAAGTGATGTAATGGTTGTTGGGTGATGTTAGAACATTCACACAAAATAAATCCCTATGCTAGAAGTGAAACCAAGTTGTACAATTTCTCCAAATAACAACATGGCTATTAATTACATTTGCCACAGTGGAACTGTAATCACAGTTACTGGACTCTACTTATGTGAAGTCATTCAATCAATTAGCGGGAAGTGTGGGGGGTGCAGCCCCCCCACAATAAAACTTTTGATATTTGGCAGTTTCGCTCTTCTGAACATTCAAAATTGTTGTCATTCGACAACGTAATATGAACCCACCAACTACACCTGTAACCCCCTGCTGTTGTCACAGTGATGATAGAACAGCAATTATGTCCAATGTGTATATAATCCCATACTAGAACACGTGCCTTATTTAGGCAACAACATACATTCAATTATGTCCTGAGGAGGTGTTTCACCACAACTGTGATGTAATGACAATCTATTCCAATGACAGCATCAGTATTTAATACAGTCTTTCGAAAGGAAAGATAGAGTATACTCTTATAACAGGAAACAGCATCTACACCTGAATATAGCACACATAGGTGACAACAGTGTTAACAGCATATAGTTAACATCACAGGCAAATGAAGATTTGCTGAAACACAAGGGCAACTCTAAAGATTTATTTGAAAATTTTGACATTGCAGATTTCAATGAATGACATTATCATTGTGTATTACCTTCATGTTTCTGCTAAAAGGTGGTTGTACAGCACACTGTATAGATATACCTCATATGTGTATTTGCAGCGTGCTCTGCACAGTAAGATGATGAACCACACAACCACAGATGACAATTATTCCTGTATTGAGACTCCTTAACTAACAACTTAAAATACCTACATACAAGTGTACTACACACACACGCACACACGCACACACGCACACACACACACACACACACACACACACACACACACACACACACACCACAGGAGAAATCTGAATGCATATGAGCCACACTGCATCCTTGAAAGGATGACATCAGCTGTAACATACAAAGGAGATGTGCGTGTAAAAATGACTTCTACAGCTATGCGGAATTCTAAATGTCATCGATACTAAGAGGTGTAACACAGTCCTGCATCCATTTACATTCACACACACAGTCAGGAGAGTCTGACTGCTGCATTCAAACTCCTTACCCATCGGATGACACAATCTACACACAAGTTTATTATACGCACACACCACAGAAGAGGTCTGCATTTTGGGGTTTCAGAGTGCATTATTGATATGATGACCTCATCAGTGTGTTGCAGGCAGTACGCATTTGTGGATAGGCTGCAAAATAAATGTGGAGGTGATCTCAGCATGTAAATGTTTCTCGTAAGTAGGAGTCAAATGAGCACATCAGCTGAAATAATTTTCCAAAGATGCAATGGATCCACCATCCCACATCTAACTTGACTGTTGTGAGATTATAACCCTCTACATATTTAGTTATGCAACACAGCAGGTGCAGTATTTAATGCAAGCACCACTGCAGAAGTCTGACTTATATGGGTCTATTGTCAGCCATTGAATGGGATAATCATCAAAAGCTGAACATTGAACATTACACATCGAAAGTTCACTCAATGAACTTTCATTTAATTGACAAAGTAACTACTTGTCCAATACTTCCTCATTTCACACATGGAAGTGTTTCAACCCCCTTTTCTCCATTGTAGTTCAGTCTCAGAGTTGGTATATATAGTAAGAGGGGGACACCCCCACATTGGGGGTGTGGGGGGCATGCCCTCCCTCCTGGATGGGTTTTAAACACTTCCATGGGTGAGACAGGGAACTGTTGGACAAGCAGTTACTTACCCTGTCAATGAAATGAAAGTTCTTTGAGTGAACTTTAAATGCTTATTGTTCAATGTTCAACCTCTTCGATGGTTACCCCATTTGATGGCTGAACATAGACACAACTTATACAGTATGATAGTACACTTTATAGAGGATGACATCAGTGTGTGGTATAGCACATAAGATGATGTTGCAAGAAGGGTCTGAAATTGATGTGAACTCACCTTACAGTTTAAAATTAACTCCAGGCTTCTACTGTACTGTGGAAAGCAGTAGCTCAGGTCATATCAGCACAACAACTTACACAAACACACAAAAGCTGACTGGTGTGAGATTACAGCCCCCTACCTTTTTAGCTATGCAATCCTGAGGACAGAGTCCTTAATGCAAGCAATACTGCAGACGTCTAACTTGTACAGTGTGCGAGTGCACTTTATACAGGATGACATTAGTATAGATTACCAGAGAAGACGATGCTATGAGAATGGTCTGAAACTGATGTAGACTCAGCCTGTGCTTTAAAATGAACTCCAGGCTACTAATGAATTGTGGACAGCAGTAGTTTAAATCATACCTGCTCAACACCACGCACACACACACACACACACACACACACACACACACACACACACACACACACACACACACACACACACACACACACACACACACACACACACACGCACACACACACACACACACACACACACACACACACACACACACACACACACACACACATATGCACACACACACACACACATATGCATACACACACACACACACACACACACACACACACACACACACACACACACACACACACACACAAGTTGACTGCCATGAGATTAGAATCCTCTACTTATATAGCTATGCAATCTAGAGGACACAGTATTTAATGCAAGCACCACAGCAAAAAATCTGACTTTGCAGTTTGGCAATGCATTGTAGAAAAGATTAGCATTTCATTCTGTGTCAGAGATGATATTGTGATGTTGAAGGTTTTGTGCAATTCCATACTTGCTGATATGATGGTGTAAGGGCAATGTTATGCTCAATACTAAATACATACTACTGATCTGTGACAGCTATGTTGCAATTAATGTATACTGCAGAACTGACAATGACATGCAACTACTTGTCTTGTGCATATGAATCACTCACACTTGTGAAACAAAGGATGGACAATAAATCATTCATGGATCATTAGATTATGATGATGGTATGTAAATAAAAATTAATGTTACTGATATTAACTATGGTATGTGCTCATTGTGACACCCCTGCACTGGCCCGGTAATCAAGGAGCCGAAATCTGCACCACTGTCAGCAGTGGGGGATGTACGCAAGGGGAGGATGACAAGTACACACACACACACACACACACACACACACACACACACACACACACACACACACAGTAAAGTGCAATTTCCCTTAACAGCACACAGAGACCACAGTCGGTCTGGAGTTGGTTTCTGCCTCTTTCCCCAGATCCGCAATAAGTCTCTCCACTGGCACAGTTATAGAGTTCAAACCTTAGCCAGGATTCCAAGCCAAGTCCTTTAATACCTCTCTGTCCAACCAGTGCTTTATGTCCCTGTCCATGTAGCTCACACACACACAGTTTTACTAGCTATGCCCCCTTCTGTCCAGACTATAAGGTAGTTATCACTGCCACCGGAGCACCTACTTCAACTACTATAAGGCCCTTACAGAGAGTGTCCAATCCTACTGTGTAATGTCACTATTCATCCAAATGGTAGTCTGACCAAGCAAGGCTATTGGAGTGGCCTGTACAGTGTCACTAAATGCATATGCAAGTACTCTAAGAGCTTAAATGTGTCTCACAAATAGCCACAAAGATAGTTTCAAATATATTTAATAATAGATAATAAAAGAACAGGACAATACTCCGTTTATCAACACAGTAACTTCAGAGTTCGAAATCACAGGAAGTATTTAAAACAACATTGCCGGACAGTCTGAAACAAATAAAGAAAACATCTAAACTAATCTTTATTTTATTCCCAACTATCTGTAAAAGAGATACTATGCCCAAAATCTTACTTACAGCAAGGCAAGTGCAAATGATGATGATAATGAGTGGATGTTCTTACTAGGTCCAAGACAAAATACAAAATGCACAGTCTCTCTCTGAGAGAGTTGTTAAATCAATATCAAATATTACTGCTGGGTTAGCTTGGATGACTTCACTTTTTGTCATCTGACTTCAGTTCCCTGGCTAAAACAGAAACTAACAGAATTTAACATCTCTGTGTTTGAAAATACATATCTGTCAGATGTTTGCAGATCTTGGAAGTTGTAAAACAATAAAACACTTTTCATTTTAAACCTAGTAATTACTTCTCTTCCAAGACAATACAAAAATTTCTAGCTGTAAACATTGTGTCTGCTACACTGAAACTGATAGAGAACTTTTATAGCACAATCGTAAAGCAATCTAATTTCAACTTATTTTCTGTTCTAAGTCAGCTGGGCATGCTGTGGTTACATTTTAGCTCAGTACATAACATACAGTTCTGTATAAATCATATCAATATTCACAAATGACATAGAATTATTTACAAAATTCCAAATACTTGGGCTGGCAACGTGACACTCCTACATGAGAATTGTGGCTTGTCAATGCCAATTAATACTTAGTGTTCCGATGAGGGATAAAACATGATTATTTCAGTATGTCAAGGCTGCATGTGGTTGTATATCAGTTGTGTCAGTGCTACAGTGCAGATGCAACTGTCCAGAAGGAGGTGGTCAGTTAATCACACAGTTCACTGCATTTCACATGAGTACCTTACATAATTTCCGTGTAATGAAATAATATCATCCAGTAACAATACTCCTTTTTATCACAAATCACTTCTGAAAGCACAATGCTGAGAAATGTATTCATGCAAAGGCTGGAAAAATGTTAGCATACTTGTGATAATACAGTGATGTGCTGAAATGGGATGCAGAAGTACTAGTGTTTAGTGGTGTTCATCGGTGCTCTGCATGTTGTATTATACCTTTCCATGTTAGCTCCAAAGCTCAGTTCAAAAATGAAATTATCTGCTTGCCTTCCCCTTTTGTGCAATGATACTCTATGAGCAAACACAGTTCTTTGCTAATGGAAACAGTGAAACACTACATTTGGTGTAACTTTTACAGTGTAGACAGCACTCTGGACAGCAGTTAGTGTAGAAAATCCACATATTAACCTAGCTTTCTCTTTAGCAAAGGGTGTAAATTATCTTGGCTAAATGAAAAAGCAGAGCTGAAGCAGGGTTTGACTTCATTATACAGATGATTTTACAAATAGTGTCAGAATGTGATTATATTAACTTTTTATCATGAGTTTAAGAATACCTAAGAATAACTATTATACATATATTTTCAGGCAAAATTGTGTATGTAATGGTTGCTGAAATATCTTTTTATGCCTACTACACATAGACATGCTTCAAGGGAAATCACAAGTTAACTGGATGTACAATGAGGTGTAAGGCAAACACTCGCTGCATTAATCAGTCAGGTTCTGTATCAGTAAGTGATGGCTATGGTGGTAAAGAAGCTGTAGGGCAGGCAAAAACTGATGCTGACATGGGTAGTTTAATAATTTGTCCTTATAGGTTCATAGGCTCATAGGTAGGCACTAGGCTATAAGGCCCTAGGGCCTATACAAGCCTAGCCAAAAAGGTGCCCTGGCTTTCGCCACCCAAGAAAATTATTTTCCTGTGACCCTGTCAAGCAGAGCCACAGAGATGATCCCTGGGATGAATTTCCTAATTCCCATCCAGTCATCAAAATTCTTCTTGAAGAGTGCTAATGAGGAGCTGTGTTTCATGTAGATAGGCAGTTTGTTCCAGAGTATGGGAAGTCTCTGGGACAGGAATCTATCCCTCCAGCAAGTTCTGTTTATTGTGGTGATAAGATTTAGGTCCCTACAGCATGTAGCTCAGAGGAATTGGGATTTCTTTAAGTGGAGAATGTCTAAAAGCTCTGGATTTGACATAGCTTTGTATGTTAGGCAGAGATCGCCTCTGAGTAGGTGATATGCGATGGAGTAAAGCTGAAGTTTTTTTGAGACGGTCTGCATAGGGCATCTGTTTGAGGCCAGTAATCCTCTTTGTGAGGTATTTCTGTGGCCTTTCCAATTGTTGTAGATGTGAGGTACATACCAAAAGGGGTGTTGTACTCTATAATGGGTCTAATGAGTGACGAGTAGAGGGGAACGATGACCTCTTTTTTCCTGGATGAGAAACTTTTTGTGATGAGGTGTGCTATGTAGAAGGATTTCCTGACTACTATAACAGTGATTATCAAAGGAGAGACTACTGTCCACCTGTGTCCCAAGGTCTCTTATCACACTTTCAGTGTTATGTAGACTATCACCTATGTGGTAGCTCATGGGTACAGAGTTTTTATCAAAGGGGATGACAAGGCACTTTTTGGCATTGAGCTTGATCATGGCTTTGACACCAGGCATCTGTCTCTGTGAGGTCATTTTTGTAGGATGTGCACATCATTAGGAGTTTCAATTATGGCTCCTAGTTTGCAGTCATCTGTGAACTTCATTAGCCAAAGACTTTCTGTGCTAGCCAGTACTTCAGAAAAGTAGATACCAAACAGGTGAGGACCCAGGACTGAACCCTGTGGTACTCCACTTGTCACTGGTCTGATGTCGGATTTGGAGTCTGCTACTTTCACAGTGTAGGTTCTGCCATTGAGCCAGTTGGCAATTCATCTTGTGACATAGGGATTTATACCTAGTTTAGTGAGTTTATCTATAATTCTGGAGTGGGGGATGGTGTCAAAAGCCTTGGCGAGATCTAGATAGGCTATGTGAATCACCTTACCCTCATCTACGGCTTTCGTGACTGCTTCAAAGAAGTCAATCAGGTTTAGGAAACATGATCTGCCTTTTACAAACCTGAACTGGGTGGAGTCCAGAGTTGAAGATTACCAATGTCTTTGTTTATAAGACCTTGCAGACCAGGCTCATTAGGCTAATGGGGTGGTAGTTCCCAGGGTCTGTGGTGTATTCCCCTTTGTGTAGTGGGATAACCGTCGCTGTGTGCCATTCAGTGGGCACAAAGCCTGAGGTGAGGCTATGACTGAACATGGTGCTTATGTGGTATGCCAGTTCATTCTGTAGTTCATGTAGAGCACAGCCTGGGATGTTGTCATGTCCCATGGATTCTGTATTCTTGGCTTTGGAGAGTGTGGTTTTTACCTGATCAGCCATTATTACAGGAACTTTGCATTCTTCCAGTATAGAGATGGGCCCTTTAGGGGGTGAGGGGGGGGGGTAAAGTTAGCACTGAACCTATCTGTCAGGATGTTGGCAATATCAGTTGGTTCTGTATATTTAGTGCCATTGTGCTGTAACTCAGAGCAGATCTGAGTGTTGCCTTAGAGATTCTTGACATAGCTATTGAATGCTTTGCGGTTGTCTTTAGAATCAGTGGCGATTTTGTTTTCATAACTAGCTTTGAAGGATTTTATGAGGGATCTCAGCTTCTTACTGAGTCTGACCAGGGAGTTCTTCCAGTCATGGGATTTTACTCTTTCTTGCAACAGTTTCTTTCTTTCTTCTGTTGTAGAGTTTGTTTATGGTGGGGGACCACCAGATTGGCTTCCTTTTTTGGAGGATAGCATCTTGGTTCTGTTAGGGATCGCATGATCCATGCACACATGTAAGTGCTTATAAAGTGCATTTGTGTAGGATTCAGCAGTCATACCTCTATTGTCCGTCTGCATGGGTGTCGTGAAGTTTGCCACTTCTATCTTAAGAAGCATGAAGTTGGCTTTGGAGAAATTTTTTACAGTTGTTTCCCTAATGAGGGGTGGAGGTGGGATGTGGATGTCTAGACTGATTAGCTTGTGGTCGGATCTGACCAATGAGGAATTGACCTCTGGTGTGGAACACCAGTCGACCATGTTGGTAATGACCAGGTCTAGGATATTGCTGCCCTGGTGAGGGTGTGGATGAGTTGATCCAAGTCGTTGGAATTTATGAATTCCAGAAAACGTTGAGCAAAAGAGTTGGAACATGAGTAGTTTTCCCAGTTAATGGTGGGGTAGTTGAAATTGTCCATTATTAGGGTGTTGGGTTGTACCCTAATATTATCCAGTGTATCAAGAAATGAGGAGTGGGAGTCCTAGGGCATGGTGGGGGATCTGTAGCAAGATACAATTTGGATTGCGGTCTTGCCCAGAGTTAGTTGCACTTGGATAGTCTCGGATGCATTATGCTGAGCAACTAGCCTGGAGGTGTGGATATCCTTAATGAATATGGACACACCTCCACCTTTAGTGTTTTGGTCCAGGTTAGATGGCCAAAAGGTGTGGTATTAATTATAGCCTGGCAATGCAGGGGTGCTCTCTGAAGCTCTGAACCAGGTCTCTGTCACTGGACAGATGTCGATGTTCTCCATTTTAAGGAGTGCCTTGAGTAAATGCATTTTGAGATTTAGACTTCTAGCATTGAGTAACATAGCCCTCAGATTTTGCTTGTTTGTACCTGTTATAGTGGTGAATTTGTCATTTGAACCTTGCCTAAAAAGGCACTATAGGGGTGGCAAGAACCTTACCCAGTATCTGGAATCCCAATGGTGACAGGTGCAGGCCATCTCTGGCAAACCATCATGGTCTGTTGATCATGTCATCCCAGGCAGACAGATACTGGATCCCCTTAAAATGACAGCAAATGCTTACACAATTGTTGAAGTCAATAATTTTGTCCTTGTACTGTGGTATCATTCTGGGTGATGGCAGGATGCTACTCAGGGTTAGGGGCATACCTGCTTGGGCTACAAGATCGGAGAGCTCCTCCATGTCTCTTTTCATGTAGTCCAGAGAGGTACATCTCAGGTCATTCACACCAACATGGACAATGACAGAGTCATATTTGTACTTGTGGAGTGACCTGAGTGTGTGCATTATGTGGTAGATCCTGGCACCTGACAGGCAGCTGACAGTAACTTTCTCCTTGTTTAGCCTGGTGAGTGGAACATCAGTGTGCCTCGCTATAGAGTCATCTATGACTAGAGTGTTGGGTAATTGTTATGCCGAATGGGTTGTGGTTGAGTGACACACTGAGTTTCTGGGCTATGTGTCATTTGGATTGTGTTGGGGGGGTGGAGGTTGCATGCATTTCTGCTTTGGAGGGCTCTGTTGCTTGAGCAGATTTTTATTGAGAGCCTCCATGAATGTAGGTGTGTGTTATGTGTTGCTATGTGCGTGTTTTGGCGGTATAGGTTTTGAGGGACTATGTGATGAGTGTGGTGTGGTGCAAGTGTTTACCTTCTCCTCTTGACTGTCTAGTCCAGTCTTGGGTGAAGAGAGCTTTGCTTCCAGTTTGGCTATATAAGTGCATCTTTCACAGGTTGTAGTGCTGGGTGGTAGGAGTAGAGGGTTGTCTGTGTACATGAGCCAATTGCTGCATTGCCCCAAGATGTCCAGATTCATCAGTTAGACAGGAGAATACACTGGGAGCTGACCCTTAGACATGCCTGGATAGGTGCTTATTTATTAAGTACTAAAAACTGTTTACCTCTAGACAAGTGAGGAAAGGTGGGTGCTGTAGTAATTTGTAGCTTATTTAGTGCTTACAATGAGTTCTGAACAAGTGCTGAGCTAAAAAAAAACAGATTTGAGTGCTAAAACTAAACAAAACGGCTAGTTCTATGGGAAAATTTGAAGAGCAGACTTTATGGCACCAGGAATAGTTTAACCCTAGCTAAGCAGCGATGCATACAGTGTATTTTTTTAATATAACAGTAACAAATGAGCAAACTGATTTAAACAAATTAACCAATAAACAGCTAAAAACTGAGCCCTGTTCCAGCAGTCTTTGATCAGACAAGTTCTAACTACACACTCCTGCCACTAGGGTGCAGGGAAACCTTCTCCAAAAAAGATGGTCTGGATTAGTGCTCAAGTTATACAAACAAAGCTAGATTCAGCATGTGCATGGATGTGTTTCAAACACTTTTTTGTAACACTATTCAAAATCAGTTCATGAAAGTTTATTAATGGATAAACTTTAAGATGTATGTCATTAAAGATATCATACAAGTAAAACTTCACAGTAAGAACTGTTACATACATCTGCACTTTAACACTAGATGCAATGGCCAAAAAGCAATCGTTAGGCAAATGATTTATGTCAACACTTCACAGAGGAAGTTGCACTGTGTTAAATCTAGTAGTCAAAGAACTGTTTTTGTAACTATTGCAAAGTATTGCCTTTATTCTGTCTTTATTTAAGCATCTCTGTGCAAGGATAACCAGACTACTGTAAGTGATGGCAAGTGATTAGGATTTGCCACAGGATATGAACATCCATTCACCATCACTCACCACTGGTGTGTGATGCCAACATGTGCACAAATGCTGAGGGCAAAATGTGAAGCTTTCTTATGGCCATTTCTTGGCCATGTGTGTGTTGTGTGTGACACTATTTTTGACCAGATTAAATGTGTGAAAATGGGATTGATAGGAAAGTGCTGAAATGGGGGCAGAGGGGATGACACAGGGGAAAGAACAGAGGACTTTGAAGAAAGGTAGTGGGAGAGAACCATAGCTATCCACCTCTTCACAATATAAATGTATAAGTGTAGACAGAATTTGCTGATTTTGGACTGACTACACCAAGGGCAGGTGACAACAACAGAATAACATTGTACAATTAATTGTATCCAATCAAGTATGTCAACAAGATACATAGGTAAAGCAGAGAGCTATGTATGGGTCATTATTTTTTGTGGGACAGGTGCCCATTTTTTACTTTTTTTTCTTTCAATGGGAGTGCAATGTTGTAGAGGGGGCTTAGGAATGTGAGGGTTGGGTAGGAAGGTCAGATGAGGAAGCAGGTGAAGACATAAAGGACAAACTAGACTGATAAGGATGGTGATGGGCACAAAAGTTTGGGGTCTGCCATTCTTGAGGATAGGTAGGGGCATTTCAGATATACCCATCTCCAGTCTGAAACAGGGCGAATCTAGTCCTCACCCACAGAAATGTCATCACTGTCTCCTGTCGTCAGTTTGCTGTGTCAGCACTCAACATGGCATTGTCTTCTCAGTGTGACAAAGCACTATTTTGACACAGTTGATTCAGACACCAAGACCACTTTCCATAATATCCTCCAACAGCCCTGTCAGCTCTTGGGTGGTGAAAAAATCACCATATCCACTAATACTACTCCCAGAGGGTACCAGTGCATGAGCTTTCAGGGCAAAGCTATCTGATGTGGATGGGCCTGGCAGGGAGGTGTTGCGGAGGCATCAATTGACAGCCTGAGACCCTGATGTGCTGAGAGTCAGTCCTGCAACCTGTGGAGGGATGATGGGCAGATTCACAGTGGTTGGTCTATCTATCTGTGCTGCATGTCAGGTTTTGTAAGCAGAAATGTTTGATAACAGAACTTTTTTTAGAAATATAAAATATTCTACCATTGCGCGCGCGCGCGCGCGCACACACACACACACACACACACACACACACACACACACACACACAAAAGAGAGAGAGAGAAAAGGGACGGGGTGAGACAAAAACAAAAAGAGAGAGAGAGAAAATTAGATCCATGGCATATCACATGACTAAATAACTTTAGACAATGAACACTTATGATTATCCAGTCTAAACACCACAGCCACATCCCAGTATGATGGGAAGGTTTTAATCAGTTGAACCATTAATCAGTTGTACTGCTATGATATCATAAATACAACTATTTATTTCAGTATTGCCATATTGCATATAATTATAATTGCAATAGTTATTAGACGTACATTAAGACCTGATGCATATGTACCTTACACCTATCTGAAATGAATTAGAAGAAGAAAAGAAGAGAAATAAAGCATATTGAATAACAGTCTTGACTGTGTCCTGCATTCTGTATCATTTAATATTGATGGGTCAGTATACTTACACAACTGTGGAATGTCAGCAGTCCTAAACTCATCCTTCCATCAGATAAGGAGGTCCTTCTTGTGCCATTTCAGTTCACTATAGAGGTGGCGACAATTCTCTTCAGTATGTGGGATGACAGTAGCACGGGAGAGAGCTTTGGCTACTCTGTTTCAAGCCTCAGTCTTACACAGAAACCCAGTGTAGCCCCCCCCCCCTGCAGTAGCCTATGGCTGTAGCGCTTCATGAGGATTGTCACAAAAATCTTGGACCCCCCCACACTGCACCTCTGTGCTCTAAATTTAGCACCATGATCTTCTGCACCAGCCATGCTTGAAGAAGTCAAGCAGCAACTGTAAAGATGAATTGGTTCCAAATTCCAATCTCGCATTTAGTGGCTAGTGTGCAAACATGCACATCCATGCCAACTGCATTTGAACAACCATAAGCACAAAGAGACACTTGTAAGCAAGACATAGCAGTGAGGTTTGGCATGTATGACGTTGAACATATTCAATCTTTTTCAGATGGTCAACACTGAAAGCTTTAATGGTTTGGCTTGTTATCCTTGGTATTTTGGAGGTTAAATAGGATGGTTTGGCACATAACCTCCTAGAATTGCACACTGTAAAAGGTTAGTTGATCAATATGGGCATCAAACCTAAGAAAAACATAATGCATAAATTTAATGTAGTTGATTATTTGTTTGTAGTACAGGAGAACTTCCTTTCAGCCCTGTTTATTACAGACAAAACTGCATTCAGTACAGATGGAGATATACTGCAGATAGACCTCTATGTGTGTGATTTTAAGATGCCCTGTAAACTACATTCTCATGAAAGAGCCATTATTACTGTTTCAAATGTATGTCAGATGGAAAGACTTTCAAGAGCTAACTAATACAGATTGGGGTATGACGCATGCATATGTCACTACACATACTGTCCTAAACAGAATGTTGGGCTATGTGCATAAAGAATATAATTTTACCTTCACTATCCTGCCCTTCACAGATATGCAAGTGAATTTTTAATTCATTGTCATAATTATGCTGCCTAAAGAATTGCACTCACATTCAACCGTGTTTCACAAGTAAATCAGTTATGAGATATGCTACTTAGAAAAATCTATCTATCAAAGCATTAATGAGACGTTTCTTGCAATCATCAGAAATTCATCCCTGGTATGGCACCTATGTCTATAATGAACACAGATAACCAAATGGTTCATCTCCCAGGTCCATGTTTACACTTATCGTGGGTAGCAGAACTTGTCAGAGATTTAGGATGTGTGGCTAGGCTTAAAAAGGCCCTTGTGATCGTTAGCCTAGTAAACACCTGTGATCCTATGAACCTATTAACCTATAATTATATGATATTTATTTGTATGCAGTGTTACTTTTGTAATCAGTTTTGTTAGCAATTGTATTCTGACAACTTATTTACTAAAGGGTCATATGGATTTGAACCCTGGATAATCAGTGTGATATTTGAAGAATATACTTTGTGCCACAGAGAAAGCTAAGTTAAGAAATGGATTTTCTCCACTAAGTGTTCTCCCGAGTGTTGGTGGACACATATTACCACTATGCCTGTTTGTGCTACAGAAGGCTGCCCACCTGACATTTTTCACTTTTTTTATTAAACAGGTAAATGCAGACCATTCCACATCATTGTTGTGTTTATGATTATAGGGCTGTTCACCCTAGTTTTTGATTTACTTGTCCTTAAGCATGTAAGCTTGACTATATGCAGCTCAGCAGTGAGCAAGTGCAAAAGGCAAGAAACATTAAGAAAACAACATATAAACTTATAATGGAAGTGATTCCTACACATGGAGTAATGATTTGCACAGTCCTTTCACACTATATGGATCTGAACCTCATAAAGCCTGTGTAAAGGGTTTCTGCCACAGAAACAATTATACAAAATTATCACTCACTCATTAGAAATACCAAGCATTGATGCCAAATGTTTTTGCTAATGCAGATTACAGAAATTAAATTGTTTTCTTCAGCTGTGTCAGTGTTTGCACTATGCTTAACAATGCCGACATCACACAAGCAAAAGAATATACATATCAATTTATATTCCACTCAACAGTTTCATCTTACTGCTGTTCAGAGTACTGTAGCAAAGCACACCTGTGTGAATGTGTAATGCAATACCGATCGTAAGACCAGTTACATTTCTCAGTGTGTGCTGCGGGCAGTGAAATCTCATTCAATGTCACAAAATGCTGCCAGTCAGCAGTGTGCACTGTCTAAATAAGGACTAATTAGAAACACAATAAAAGAAAAAGTAATAGACAATTGTCAGTAATAGCACATATAGGGTAATAAATATGAAAAGGCAGGATTGTGAAGTTTCCCAGGTCTCGATGTGGTACAAGCTGATCATATGTTCAGAAAATATGTATGAACTCTATCAGGCACTGCCCTATATGGACTTAAACCTAACACAGTGAAATTACCGCACATACACTCAGTTGTGTTTCTTATCCTTCTTTGCCACCAGCACAGGACTAGAAAATGTTACTTTCTCATTTGCTTAAACATGTCTAGATTAATGTCATATTGACCAATACTTTACAGTAATAATGGTCCAAACCATTTTAATGTCACGTTGATAACACTGCCAGATGCTTCTTCTCCTTACTTTCTGAACATCATCTCCTCCACTTGGCTTAATTACAGAAATGCAACATGATGGCCATTTATCTGCATCTTTGTTTCAATGTGTAATATAATTGATCTGCATTTCAGACAGGTTTTAAGCACAGAATGGATAGTGTTCTCTTACCACAAAGGTATCAATGTTGTTAAGGTTCATTAAGGTTCTTCTCATAGATTTCGAGGGCTTACACCTTTTTATTGTAAGTCTACTCTGCATGATACAAACCCTTCAGAGAGAACACTCACCTTAATATTGCTTGTTATTGTTGACAGAGATATCAGAAACAGTTGCAAGCCATTAGCTGCTGACAATTGTTATTGCTCCTCCCTGCGGCCTTAAGGTGCATACATGTAATTGTGTTGCTACCTACACTGTGTTCACATACCCTGCACCAAGTGATTTTTCTTTTTTGGTATTTAAGAATGCTAATGATTTCATGCCTTATTTGCATCTTCACAGTGTTCAGAGGGCTAAATCTACACCATAGTAAGATAATGGAGTCGCTATAAAAATGGAAGGTGTGGAATCTGATTGGATACAGGCAGAGCATTGTTAGTAGCTACGTGGAGGAGATTTTTCTACAAATCACTGCACTATTTCATAAGTTATGTTTATCCTCTCCACACACTGCTTATATGTTCACCTTTTGAAATATATTTCAATATGCAATGTAAAAAACTGTGATGTATGCAATTTTAAAATTTCACTACTACTACACTGCACATGTGGCAGTTCATAGTGCACCCCCCAGCCTGTAAGAATTGATGATGACTGTGCCATGGGCTTTATTCATTTTTGTTTGACATAGGGCTGTATATATGTGTGAAGCACAGAGTGGACAGGTATCAGGCTGACAGTATGCAGGTAGTTTATCTTTTTACACATTTGTTTATATACTACAGGTTCCAAACTGACCTTGACACTACTGCAGTTAGGAGTCATATGCTTTGGGGCAGTCTCTGATTGATGCTATCCATACACAGGCATTACATGGATACGTAATGTTGTGAACATTGGATGGCATCATTTTTAATATTTGTATGTGTTTAGTTTGTTATGTGTATTCCTTCACTGGTGAGTATGTGTGCTATCATTTGCCTCTTAGCTAGGGCAAAGGCATATTGTGCACACCTATGTCTGCCAGCTTCCTCTGCAACTGGAGGGTCCATCTCAGATTCTTCATCTATATTTGTGGGAGGTGCTGGCCCTGCCTGTAGTACAGGAATATGTGGTCTTGGCCTTTGCTCTCCCTGATGCAGCTGTTTCCTCAAGATGATATTGTGCAACATGATGCAGACTGTGAGAATTTATACACAGGTGCATGGGTCATACTGCAGGGCACCCCCAATGTGTCTAAACAGTGGAAATGTGACTTCAGCATGCCAAACTCTATGAAGTTTCTACTTTGAGAGGGGGGCATCATTATATCCTTCTTCTGTGGGTGTTTGTGCATTTCTGATAGATGTCATGAGTCACAATTATAGTGTATAACCTGTTTAATGGAGCATCACCCCCTAGCAAATCTTGTTTAAAGCTGTGAGGTGTGCCATATGGGTGAGTCATGATAACTGTCTGGGTTACCTGCACAGACACTGAGGATGATTCATCAGGAAGACAATATAACAGTTGATTGAGTGGAACCACTTCCAGCTGATGTATATCCTTTGCAGTTCATCAGGTAAGGATTTTATTTTTGTATTTGTTTTGAGCCATTTACTGAATACAAAACATTGAGCTATCATGTGCTTGCCACGGAAATAAGTTGTTCATGAATCTGGCCCATAGATATTTTGAAGTGTTCTACAGTTTGTTTGGTAATTTACTTTAGAAGCTAGTCCATACCAGGGAGGGGAAATTTAGCAGATTTTCTTACATAATAATTATTTAATGGGATAAAATTTTGAGTGTGATTATTGGTATTGAGATTTGTGAAAGAGTATTTAATTGTTGCTTAGTTTAATAAGCTTGATGATTGTGAACAAAATGTTTTAATTTCTTTTCTTCACAATTTACAGAAGTATAATTGTCTGGCTTTTAGGGTGGAACTTGTTCCTTGATTATGCAATTATCCATAAATTTCGATGTGAGTCTTTTAGATGCTAAGGCTTCTCTGTTTTGGCACTTTTATATTTACCAGTCTTACTTTAGGCATGGGATAAGGAGTAGATTAATCTCTCTCTCTCTCTCTCTATTGTTTTTTTTTTTTTTTTTTAATAAATAAAATCTCCAAGTATAATAGCATTTAGCTCGATAGAAAAGATCATCAGCTTGTTTATATATATGCTTCCAGGGTTGTGAGTGGCATACATTGGTTTCTATAGGTGGCCAGAAATTGATAATGATTCTTATTTATAGTTACTAGGATGTAATGGTGTTTGTGGTTATTATTATATAACTGTATGCACATACTTCTACCAGTTATGAAGATACCCTTAGTAAAGACACTGAATGTGGGATGAGCAGTCAACCCTGATAAGGATGGCATATTATGTCTGCACTAGAACTTTGTTTCAGTAATAATGCAGCTGTATTCAAGGATAAGGAATGTTTCTAATAAGGCAGTTCCTTATTTAGGCTATTAGTACTGAGCAGAACCACCCTTAAACTACTCTGTATTATTTCACTAGGTTGCTAGATGGAGCAGGTTTACATTGCCTAGAAAAGGCGCTATGGGGGAAGATATGGCCCTGGCCAATAAGTGAAATCCCTAAGGAAAACAATGTAGGCCATCCCAGGCCGACCAGATAGGAAAGACAGCCATCTCCCTCAAAGCTGAAACGTCTTTAATCCCCCTAGAATGACACCAGTAGCTGAACAAATTTTTGAATCTATCATATTTTGTTTATACTGAGTCATTACTCTTTATAAAGGTAGGATGATACTCAAGACTAGCTTTATACAAGCCCTGGGTATGTACTCTGAAAGCTCTGCAACATATCTTTTTATGCAATGCAGAGATGTATGTCTCGGTTCATTCACACCCACATAAGCAATGACCATATAATACATTTTTGGGGGGAGGTGGGGGGTTAAGTGCCATGAGATCAAAAGATAAGTGCCTTATCCTGACTCCTGAATGACAACTAACTGTCATCCTATCTTTGTTAAGCCTGGTGAGTAGAGTGTCTACACGACTTACTATGGAGTCACCTATGATAAGGACATTTCATTTTGCTTCATCTGGCCTGTGATGCTTTAATGGTTCAACTGTTCTGAAAAGACGACTCCTCAGTGTAGGTTTTGATAGGTGATGACAAAGGTATACTATGTGAGGTTACATGTTGTTACCAAGAAGCACAAGACTCAAGATTTGGTCTCAGAGGACTCCTAGGTTACAGATGAGAGTTCTTAAGAAAATAAGCATAAGTAGGTTTGTTTTTTGGTACATAGCCTACATGCAAGGTATGTATGGACAGCGGCAACTTCTGGGGTACTGTGTGCATGTTTAAATGAGAGCTAGCCACCAGTTTCATTAGGGATTTGCAACTTCCATATGTGGCCTGTAGTCATGGGGGAAATAAATGATTTTCAGTGAGTACTGGGTAGTCTGAGCACTGCCTGATGATGCACAGTACTATTGGGTTGGTAACAGAGGGTGAGGCAGTGGTCTGTTCACCCCTGAACCCAGACTAATGTAATTTGATGCCATCTTGCGTGTAATAGACTGACTGCGAAATATGATTATATTAGAATAACTTGATACTTTGCAGGAGGGTTAGCAGGATTTAGGAACTACCCTTGTAAGTTGTACTGCAGTCTCTAACTTGGTATTTGGTAGAGTGGTAACAGGGTACACAGGATAAACTTGTAAATTCTACTCTGGACCCTCCTTGTAAAGAGAAGGCCCTGATTTGCATGCCAAGTTAGAATGAGGTAATGTCACTGTACTAAAATGTACAAGCAAGGTGTACTTGCTGCTGTGAGGTGGTCTTTAACGTATCTGGGTGGAGAAGGTAGCAGCTATGGGCAGCACTTTGCCCCTAGCAGTGCTGATGTGCAGCTTTTATAACAGTGCTTTACCATATCAGGACTGCAGGTTCTTTGCGGGGTAAAAAGTTGGGTGACTAAGACTATAGACACAAAACTACTGACTGGCTTCAGTGTCAATGACTTGCATCTGTGCAGAGATATGTCCACTGCTGCTACACAATGCACAGCTCTGAGATGCCCACTGCATAGGCATGCAGTTCACAACAAATTTAAACATGCAAGAAATCTAAATAGCAAATCAGTAACAATCTTTAAATCTTTGACTGATCAGGATTTCTCCCAGGACACAGCCAAATTATTTTCACTAACAAAGCTAGTCCACAAAATTAGAAGCTAATTTCTTGCAGATAAATAAGGTAAAAAAGAAGAGGACAGTGCAATACCTAAAAAAGTCAAAATCACGTTTGTCTGTTTCTCACGTCAATTCTAGAGTGGATGAATAACAATACAGAAGCATAACTGATTCTTAACTGTAGCCCCATCCAATAGTTCATATTGGAAATAAATAAATAATTAAGTAACTATCTTCCTTGCTAGACAGTGAATGGGCAGCTCTGAGAAGCACAGCAAAATGAAGTATAGGGCATGCATGTCACAGCAATTTAAAACAAACAGGAATCCTAAATACCCAATCAGTAACAATCTCCAAAATGCAAACATGACCATGATATTATCATAGCTGTTCACCGTGTTTTGGTGTTAACTGGTGTAGCAGTTGAGATTTTAACATGTATTTCACTTCACAGGTAAACATAGCAAACACTGTCTCAGTCTGCTTTACCAATATAAGTACCAGTGAAAGCATTTTCTACTATTTGTAGCAGTGAACAGACTGTTTTTCAGATCCTGCTGCTAATCTATATGTAGATTAAGCTATGTTTTATACAGAAGAATTTTTACATAGTTCCCTTTAACTGCATATGGCTTCTAAAGTCATTCAATATTATTTTAGAAGAATCTCGATTGCCTGTGCTTTTCTATATTCTATCATATTTGAATTAAAAAAAGTACTCCTTTAATGCCTAGAGGTATATATGTTAACATATTTATGGAACTGATATGTTAATTATGACAAGAATTATGCCCATATTAACCATGTGAAGCATTTTTTTATGTGCTTTGTATATATGTTGGTATCTAATACAATCATGTAAGTGCATCTCAGTCTAAACTTGTTCAAGCTTTTTAAAGGTATAACACTACTCACTCTTGCATGAGTATGCCAGACAAAGAGAACTTTCAGGACTTTTAGTAATTACTGCAATTATTCCTGAAGACTGCATTCTTGTAGCTATGATATATTTAAAAATATTTCATTCTGAATAGATAACATTTCAAGAAAACTGCCGGTTTTATATTGCTGACATTTTTTTTTTCTCTACGTCTGTTCTTGTAGATTGTGGAATAAGTGATGAGAATACCACAAAAGGTTGCTGTCGACCTTTTTGTTCTTCAATATGTGAAGAGATCATCAACAAATATGGAATCTCACAAGAAAAATAGTAACAATGACAATGTAACTATAATAAAAACAGTACAAAACATAATGACATTTCTATGTAAAGACCATTTGTAAATTCTGTAAATGTATCTGATTCAATGAATACTAGAAGCACTTGTTAGTGATATTTACTGACCCAATCGATTGACAGTCCAAATCTGAAGTCACCCTGGGCCACATGGTGCGGAGTTGTACTACCTAGTTCCCAATATGAGTGAAGCAAAGGGAATTTGAACTCAGAAGATATGCAGGCTACTTGAACATGATATGACCCCTCTTGACCCATATTTTTAAAAATGCCAAAGTATGTGTACAAATGGTGCACTTTTTGTACTTCACAAATTCAAAGGCTTAACAAGTCCCAGTAGCAACAGAGACTGTTAGACATTTCATCCATTGCACACTTATCAACAAACTGAAATCTGGTGCTGTAGTTTCTCTAGAGAGCTGGACTTTTCCATTGTGCTGTCTACACATCTTGTCTCAGACAAGCAAAGTTAAGGTCATGCTTCTGGCAGAAATTAGTTTCTATATTGTTCTAACAAATAGAGTTATATGTGTTTGTGATACATGCGTAAAGCAATATCATTACTTTGTTTTATTTCTGAAGGTAAGCTTCCTTTAATTTCCCTTATCTATACCAAAATTCTGACAAGTAAATAAAGTGATTTGAAATGTAAAATTCTGACTTATGTGAAGCCAAAATATTTGTTACAAAAAAGCACAATATATAATTCTTTATGGATAATTTACATTTTATTAGTATTCCATAAGGGTCACTTTATGCTAATTTTATATAGTAGGACTAAAGTGTTTCTGAAAATTAAAATACTATTCCAAACTATTAGAAGACGCTGATCAGTTTTAGAAGTTCCTTTGTTCATCAATATATATATATCTATATATATATATCTATATATATATATATATATATATATATATATATATATATATATATATATACAATTTATATAAATTACTTTTCATGATCTCGGGGGACAAACCCAATTACTCATACTTTACTCTTGAAAATTGCAAGCAAACTACATTAGATGTCATTTTCCCTTCAATGATAACAGGCAGCAGTTCTGAAAGATAGAAACTGTAGATCAAATCAGAGAAATGGTTGTATGACCTGCACATAAATGGAAGGATATGATTAGACCACTCAGTACACTTCCATAAAGTTCATGATCTGTGCAACAATACAGTCAGTTTTGGGATCTTTTTGTAAAGGAAACACTTTATTATATCCCTTATTTAATTGTGTTTTCATAACTGTGTTTGCAATAGGAAGTGTACTTTTCAGATGAGACTGAAAATGCTGGCAGTTTCCCCATTGCAGAAGAAGATTATCCAGTTTACATTCATGTAAGTACAGGGCATAAGGGTAAATTTTTTAATTTTTCTTTTATTAAGTGTTAAATTCAGATTCATCACTGTACATCTAAAATGACCATTATTCTTATTATATTTACAGTTAACATGGAGCTTTTGGACTTGGTCAAGGTATGAAGGTGTACAGGTCATATTCTAAAGCTCGTGTTAAGTAACACATCTTTGGAGTAGGATATAACCTCCTTAACATATACAATGCCAAACGATATGTTTGTAATTTATTTTGTTGGTAAGGACAGCCCCCTGAATATTTATTTGCAGAGCTGAAAACCCCAGCCATGACATCACAAAAGTCTGAACCCACAATATCTATCTAAATTAATGTATAACCTGTTGTTTTTTTTTTTTTGTAATGTTACATACAGCAGAAGTAGTTTCTTTCTTCCTAGAAAGACAATTTCTCAACTAGTTCTTACAGATAAAGCATTGATCATTGAAAATAAACATATGATACAGTATTGAAATCACAATGAAAATAAGATTCAGCTTCTCTAAAGAATTAAGTTATTTAATTACCCACAATATATTGCATTTCTATATAAATCTTTACTTGGTATGTACCATGACATCATTGTGTGGGTGTGGTTATAGAGATTGTGAAGGCTGCCAGCCTAGACAGATATAATTTTGCAGATAATTCTGTCATTTGTAAATATGAATGTAAACTACAGGCTTGTTGTCTTAAATGTAAAGAAATAGTGTTACTTGTAGAACTGGGAAAAAATGTGACAACAGCGCATTCTACTGACCAAAGTAAAACATGTGGTGACTCTTTCATGTAGACAGTGGTGCCGAAGAGTCTAGATAAAGAAATTCTTGCTATTGTTTTAACCAAGAGTTAAATTGCTAGATTTAAACATACAAATGTATTTTATCGCTCTGTTTCCTGACCAGCTGCAAGATAACAAAAGGAGATGTTAAGAATGTAAATGCAGTTTCTGTTAGCCTGAGAACCTAGGGAACTGTGAAGAATGATGTAATGTGTCAACTGGGAACATCAGGAAAGTGTGAAGAATGATGTAATGTGAATCAGAACTGCAATTTCAATTTAAACAGAGATAACCAGAGATTATGAAGCATTTTTGTCTTGACCATCCAACTCACAGCACTGTCTTGCTCATATGTAAGTTATCTTAGACTCGTGTTTTCTGTTAGAAATAGCTAGAAACTAGAAAGATTAGACTAAGTAGTGTTCTGTGATGTCAGATCTGTGCTATTGAATTATTTTAAGAATTTCTCTGTGACCTCTGAACCCTTGACTAGCACTGTGTAGTAAGAAGTATTGTCTTGTGTTTTTATTGACATATTTTAAAACCTTTCAACTGTGGCTGTTTTGTGTAGAGATAAGTTAAGCTCTAGAGTACATTGCATATTTATAGTGATTACTGTACAAGTCACTCCAAATAAGCCTTGACTGTTTAGTCACACTTACCAACTGAATAATAATATTGCACTGTAATAATTGGACACCCTTTTAAGGGCCTTTGAGTGGGTGGTGGCAGGGTACTACCATATAGTTTGGGAAAAGGGGAAAAGGGGGAACAGTTGAAGAACCTATGCCAGCCTTCCCCAGGAGTGTCTGTGTGGTTGTATAAACTCTTCTCAAAGTGTGTGAGTATGCTTGTGTCAGCTACTTGGGCAGGGACACGAAGCACTGGTTGTACAGAGAGGATGATAGAGGTTTTAGCTTGCCCACTAGGCTGAGATCTGGACCCTATAGCTGTACCGGTGAGGAGTCTTATTGGGGACCTGGAGAGCAAGGGAGTGACCAGTCCTGGACTGACTGTGATCTCTGTGTGCTCTTAAGGGAAATTGACTTTACTGTGTGTATTTGTTATCCTTTCCTTCATATATGAGATGCCCTCTCTGGTGATAGTGGTGAGGATTGAGGTTCATAGGTTCATAGGTTCATAGGTTCATAGGTTCATAGATTAGTACTAAGCTAACTGCCCTTGAGAGCCATTTTAAGCCTAGCCAATTATCCCTTGTGAGACTCAAACCCTGCACCTTGTGCTTGTAAGGCAAACACCTTAACCATTAGACCATCCTCCCAACTAAATAGTTTGCAGATAAACAGAGGACTTAATCATGGATGGATCTTTGATTGCTGGGCCAGGGCACGGGCATCACAGAGAAAAACTGAGTAATCAATGAAACTAATAAGTCAAACAGCACCCTATAATCTTTATTATTTATTTATTTATATATCATTATTTTTTTTTCAAAATCTCTTACAGCTTTATCACGTGGGGTACAATAGGAAAATATATTCATTAGACATAGATGCTTCCAAACATGACCAAAATACTTTATATTCTAGTTCTCTTTCCCAAACCGCTCAGTACAACATATCACCAGTGGAGCATTAGAATACTCATCACAAGACACTAAGAGACCACTCTGATAAAGAGACAGAGCTCAATAAAAACAGAAAGAAACAGATTCCAAGGTGTCCCATGAAAACAGCACAAGAAAAGAAAAATGATAAAATACCAGCAACTGCTAAGAAGAAAAAGGAAATACTTAGGAATATCTGCATCAAGTGTATAATCTATCTTCTAGCTAATGACACACAGGGATGCATGATACTGCATTTGTGCCTCTGGTTGGATAAGGGAGCATCTTTCATAGGGTTTGGGTACTTGGACACTGTTATTATTGAAGACAGTTCCATTCAATTTGTATTTTTTTTTTTTACAGAGCATAACTTAAATGGGGGAACATCAATAATAAATTCTGCTCAGCAGCAAATGGAATAGGTGAGTTGCAAAAGGCTAAAAAATGTATGTCACCAGGTTGGTACTTTTGCAACAAATGAATTGATATTCAATGCATTTGTCTACAAGATAGATGGTGAGCAATTATCAGTGACCCTGTATCTATACATTTTAAGAGCTTATATGAATAATTTCCTGATCCACTCACAAAATGAAAGGGGAGTAGATAAGTTTCCTTTTCTAGATGACAATGAATGACGCATTCATACTTTTATTTATTTATTGTTTATTCTGCATTTCAGAAGACTAGTAGGCATAAAGACATTTTAGGTTGCTTTGTTCAAAGCTGAAAACCTAACCTGGTAAATCAGGCTGAAATGTACAAACTAGTGAAAGGCACCATACACAAATCAGGAAGACGGGCTGCAATATACAAGTTCAGAAAAATAAACACAAATAGCATGGGCATTAATACTTCACAATAAAAAGATAAAAATGCACAAAAAGAAACAGACTGTGCCTGTACCACAGCCTTAATAAATTATTTGTATGTTCATATCTTAAAAAATAATTTTTGTCCCTTTGTAATACTTTCATGCAATGAATCTCAGCATTGAAAGTGATCCACTAGCTTTACAATAATTCATGTAAATCAATTTTACTAGGGCAGATGGAATTAATATGATGTGCAGTTTGGCTGCAAAAAAGAAGAATTCATAAGCACTGTATCGTTTGCAGTGGGTTACTGACTGAAACATTTGTATAGTGCAGCTATACACAATTCATAACCTACCAAGTACACTTTGTCTTATGTGTGTGTACATTACTGTCTACTTATAAGACTTCAGTTATGTAATAGGTATGCAAATTTTAGTCCATATTAACATGCATGAGTCACAAAGCTGTGAATAGTTGAGTATGGGGTATACGGTAGACATAGGTTTATTATGAAAGTAGTGTAGTCTGATGACTCAAAAAGCTGAACCAATGTTTCTGATAGACCTGTAAACACACTGCCAACACATGTACAACCGTCTTGAGCACCAACAATCTCACAGCAATTGTTTCCATTATATAAACATTCCTGTATTTATTCAAGTGCAGTGATGCCCCTGGCAATCAGAATATTGCACACATAATCCCAAATTGTGTGAGATAACCTAGCCAGATGACATCCTAATGAAAGTAACAAAATTATGCTCCTACCTATGAAGCATGGATGGCAATGGTAACATGTTAATGAGCATATACATGGCTTATGCAGATAAGATTCATATATTTGTTGCATATCAGAGTAGGGATACCTGCAATGAAAGTGGAGTCAGTCAGTTCTGGGTCTTCTCAGAGGAGGGATGCATATGTGTTTGACAACTCTGTGATATCGTAACTGTTATACACTGAGCTTGTCATGGGTGCCAAAGTAGCATAACATATGTGAGCAAAATGAGGTAACAGAAGACAAAATCTACAACTATCCTAAATGCATCTGTGTTTCCTAAAGGGCACATATACTGTTTGTTTGCTGGGTGTGTACATTGGACCATAGATCTCAACCTTCCATCTCCAAAATGAGAAATACTAGCCCTCATAATGCGAAACAAATGGGCAAAATGTGGAGCACATACTAACAACCTACTAGCAACTTGAACTAGGAAGCTCATAGAATGGTTAAATATGCTGGTTTTACTTATAAAAAAGATCTTTTCATGAATTAATATGATTCTTTTCTATTTACCATGGGTATCAGTTAAAAAATTCCTAGCACTGAATGTGTGACAAACCCTTTTAAAGTAGAACTTCGAAACATGAACTTTTTAAGACCCCAAACGAGGTATGTTCCTCATAATGAGGTACACGTGAGAAGAGATATGCCTTAGAAAAAGGAGGCAAAGCCCATGTGTCATGGATGTTAATAGAACATACTCCATGTTGATCCTTGCTTGTCAGAGCTCTTGTGTAGTATCTTTGTGCTCAATCTATTTCTGGTATAGCCCAGGTTTCTGAATCGGGTCAGATACAGGTCTGCACAATCTATGCAATGTGCAAATTCATTATATGGAGCTGCACATTATGTTTAGAAATAAGGTAGATCATTAATTTTCTTGAAATCACTTGTATAAAAATAAAGATAATTACCTGTTTCATGTAATCAAAAACAATGACTGCTATAAGTAAAATCAGTTGTATATCTTAACATGGCATGAAATGCTGTACTCAAACTTTGCATCAGAGTAACAGTGCAACATGAACAAATAATCAATTTGTACTTTTAATTCTAAGTATCTGTAAAGGAAAATGAAACTCAATACTCATCCTTGAATTAATAAAGTCATTGGTCTCATTGGAAAATATCTTTGTTTTAAAATTAATTTCATTTCCTGTTGTATTTTTCATGCCAAAAGTTGCAAGTGATTTTGTAAAAAATGAATATTACGGTTTGCTGTTTCATATTTAAGTTTCACTGTTTACTTATTTTTTTCTCTACAACCACACCCACAAAATGATGTCATGGTAGGTACTGAGCAATTAATAATATACAACAACAAAGTACTATGAGCAATCAAAACCAACTTACCTCCTTAGAGCAACTGCTTCTTATTTTCATGTTGGCTTCACTACTACATTGTCATGTGTTAATGTTTAATGTCAGTTGTTCCATCTGCACAGACTAGTTGACAATTTGTCTTTCTAGGGAGATGGATTCCAAAAGAAAGTTGAGGAGAGTGCAGTAAATGTGGACTCATGCCAGCTGAATTCTAAAATGTAACGGGTGAACCCAAAGACAATAAAATGTGATTGAGTAGTGTACCAACAATTTTATGAATGCACTCGGCAGAAGCCAAATGTGCTTGCCATTTTATGAAACAAATCCTTTAGAATTTCTCAGTAATCCTGCAGATTCCATAGAATATTACAAAAAATGCAAGCTACATTTAATGCATTACAACAAGCTGGTGTTCAACAAACCATAATAAAGGGTGCTCTATAAATCCATCCCAGAAGGCAGCCAGCAAGACTCTGAGCCAGGCTACAGTTAAGCCAGCTCTCTAGATAAGAAATCTTAGATAGGTATAGTTTAGACAGTGACCTAGTGTAGGATATGTGCACCCGACATGTCTGCATGCAGTCTGTGGGGTAGCCCAATCCTGTTAGAAACAAAACTGTGTTTGAATCTAGGTGTACTGGGCTCTGAGACATTCCAGTAGCATATGGATGATGCTGTGCAGTGTCCATGACAGCTGTTAGTCACATCCTTGGACAGTTCATGGCATTAATGTGCAAGAAAGTGGATAAATTCATCCACTTCTCAGCAACAGACATAGGACACAGGACTGCCATTGAACAATTATATGTCATTTCCAACTTTCCAACTTTCTATTTGTCCTTAGGGCAACTAATTGCACCCATATACCAATAAAAATCACAGCAACAGAAGATGCTGAAAATTATACCAATAGAAAGTGGTAGCCATCGTTCAATTGTTAGATTATGTGCCCTACAGATGGCTTTATGATCAATAGCATGGCTACACATCCCGGTAGTGCTCATGATGTAGCAATTTGGAAAGGAGGAGGTCTGAGGGCCACTTTTCAACATGGAAAACTCCCGAGGGGTTCTTGCTTAGTAAGTACAGAACCACAACAATGATGTCATCATAATCTAGACTTGTCAACACTGAGCAAGGGGACTAAATCTGTGCTTTAACCTCAACAAACTAGCAACTGAGGTTATCCACTGAAATTTTAGCTTATGATGTCATATAGAGCCGCATTAATGCCTACTGAAGATGCAGAGAAAACAAGGCACATCACAGCATGGAACACCATTGACCATGTGTTTGGCATACTGAAAACAAGATTCAGATGTATGAATATGTGTGGGGGGAGCAATTCAATACACCAGAAAAAAAACATCACAGATGGTCATCATGTGTGCTATGCTGCACAAAATGCTAACAACAAAATATTATGGCCTACCAATTCTAAATGTGGGTGACCTACCTGAAGAACCCCAGATGTCTGACATGCCCTGGGATTCATGAAGCTTGCACCAGGCGCCGGAGTAGCGTCGGCGATCTAGTGCCAAATATAGCCGCCGAGCGATTCAGGTACGAGCTGTTTCCATGTGCACTAATAGAGTACGCCAGAGCTACGCAGCTCTTGGCACATGTATGCTAATTACCCCATGTGCAGCAGTGTAGCATGCAAATGAAGGTATGTAGCGATTCATGAAGTGGTGCAGGCGTAGTGTAAGCATGAAGAAAGGTAAACCAAAAAAAAAACAGTTTACATTTTTTCAAACATAAAATCAGAGCCATGAAAGCGGACTAAACTTACGTATTATAATGTTAATATATGCCAATGGCTAAATATATAGCTAATGGCATAAAAAAATGCACAGCACATAAAAAAAATAATATTTAATGTCATGGCCACACTAACGCAAAGTAAAACCGCAGTGCGTCGATGCACAAATGGGCTCACAAGGAACATATATTTAGATGTCATAAAACTGCAATGTAACACAATTCATGAATTCCCCATAATAGTCAATGGCACGCATGCTACACCACAACCATGGCTTAATGGTTGATAAGGGTCTGTGACAGTGTTCTGCGCAGTAACTAGGAATTAGTAGTCAATGCCATGCAAATGAGTCAAGTAATACTGAATCGCAAATGCCCCACTGGCGTAAGGATGTACCACACAGTGTAGCGGTACAACACCGAGGAGTGACCTGGAGGTAAACATGACATCAAGAGAGGTGTGCGCCACTGTAACGGTTAGCACATTGGATCATTGCTAATCTGGGTTGTCTGTTGCTAAGCAAAGCCGTAGGATAGGGGTGTGGAAGTAGCCATAGCTTTGCTTAGCTGGGAGCACAGAAGTTAACGAAAGTGCATGTGAACGTGGATGAAAACGCTTTCTAAACCCGGTAAACGACTGTGTGCAGCATGCACCACAGCTGAAACAGGAAGGATACGGGAAGACAATAAGGAAATGCTGCAGCATGGTAATTGGAGTACAAATGAGTAAGTAACACCTAGGAACTCACAGTGGGCTATTGACAATAGCTAACAAGGCTGCTAGCAGCTACCTGCAGAACAGGAAAGGGGAGGTGCTGTACAGCAAAGAAAAGAGAATGGTCACAGCAGAACAAAGCAAACTTGCAATAGATCAGCTACATAACACATTTCCCAACACAATCCTGGGTTGTGAAAGTACAAAACAAGAAAGCCGGCAGCTGGATGTATGCCTGACAATGCGAAGGGAATCAGGTTGAAAAGTGAAGTAAAGGGCAATAGATGAATCAAGGCAGCCAAGCGTAAGTCAACACCAAAGGCCCCACAATAGCAGTACCTGCTGTAAAACCAATAATTAAGATACCCCGCAGCTGGAATTGCACATACACACCCAATTACACCAGTGTCATCTATTGCACAATAGTATAAGGTGTGAAAGCCCCACACACACACTTGTGTATTCCCAGACACTCTGCACCATTGGTTTATACAGACGGGGAACTTTTAATATGTACATGTTAAGGGCTGCCATAGCTTTGATTCACCAGCATGTGTTGGAGACTGACGGTGGTATGGAGGATGATGCTGACAACCATCTCAGGCACCGGAGGAGCAGAAGAGTGTTCAGACCCAGGTAACCTACCAGGGGCTACATGATTTGGAGATAGTAGAGCCTTACAGGGTAGACAGGGACACCATACAGCAACTTGTTCAGCTGTGCCGGCCACGCCTCAGAGCCAGAAGTAACAGAGGGGAACCCATCCCAGTGGACATGAAAGTATGTGTAAGCTTGAGAATACTAGCCACAGGTACCATCCAAAGGCCAACTGGGGATATCATGGGGATCTCACAGGCATCAGCATCCAGGGTACTCCACCAGTTCCTGGATCCCATGTTACCACATGCCAGTGAGCACATATACTTCCCCCGAATGCAGGAGGAGTTGGCCAGCAATATGCGTCTCTTCCACCATGTGGCAAACTACCCAGAGGTACTGGGTGCAATAGACTGCATGCACATACACATCAAGTCACCATCCAGTGAGCAGGGTAGGCATTACATAAACCACAAGGGATACCCCTCCATCAACTGCCAGGTTGTGTGCAATTCCCGGGGCATTATCATGGATGTGTGTGCTGGCAGCCCTGGAAGTTATCACGACTCCCACATCTGGCATACCTCACAGCTATATCAGGTATTTGTCAGGGGGGGACATCCCATATGGCCACCTGGTGGGGGATGCTGGCTATGCACTGGAACCGTGGATGATGACTCCCATCAGAAATGCACACAGAGCCACGCAAGAACGCCATAATGAGGCACACACAGAAACCAGAATCATCATAGAGTGCATGTTTGGGATGCTGAAATCACAGTTCCATATCTGGTGGAGCCTTGCAGTACTCTCCAGGCACATGTGCCCACATCTTCATAGTATGTGCCATGCTACACAATATGATCCTGCAGAAACAGCTGCAACAGGGGCAGAATGGCAAAGGCCCACACAGCCCACCATCATTGCCAAGAAACCCATGGGCACAGAGGGACTCAGACCATGAACACCCTGTGCTAGCCCCAGTAGGCAGATGGAGGCGTGCCCAGTATGCCCATGACTTGGCAAAGAGGGAACATATAGCACACACATTGACAGTATAGGCACTCATGGACTGACACCCTTCTCCACCTGCACACACAGCAAACGTGGATGGCACACACACATGACCACCTGTAAATTGTCATGTATAGGTGGTCTATTGTGTGCATCCTACATTGGTAGCCCTCAACTATTGTACACACAACTGCCTTGGCACAAGGTAAGTCAATACCTGAACAGTAAATTGAACTATCAGCATGTGTCCATACTCTATGTAGAGGTTCATAGATACATAGGTAGGTACATGTCTAACTGCCCAAGGCCACTCATAACCATAGGCAAAAAATGTCTGCTATCGCCACCCCATTGATGAACTAACTGTCCCTCTTTGGAGCAGAGCCAATTGCGGGATCCCTGGTGTGTATCCACTGTTCCCCACCCACTCTGCAAAGATTCCCTGGAGTGTTAGTGAGGGGTTTTGTATAATGTAATCAGGGATGTAGTTCCAAATAATGGGGAGTATCCGTGACAGGAATCTTCTCAGATGTTTACATGTTACATAGTATACCTTAAACGCAGCTTGCATATATAGGTAGTATTCCAGAGAATAATAAACATGTGGAACACACAACCGCTGAAATGTGTGTTAATCACCCTTGCACTACCAGTGCCTGCTCTGAGAGGTAAAATACCACTGCCAGGATTAGAGCACGCAACCATGTATGCAATCTTCACAATAGCATGCCACTAAGCTACCTGAGATGTACCAATGGCAGTTGTGCATACTGACAGGATAAAACAAAAAAGTAGGAATGTGTGGAAATAGGACAAACCGGCATGTACCCAATGTTATATCTCTCTCTCTCTCGCTCTCTTATATATATATATATATATATATATATATATATATATATATATATATATATATATATAAATATCCAGCAAATATATATAGAGAAAGAGAGAGGGAGAGAGAGATATATGTCGATATATGGGGATATACATATATATGTAGATATATAGATAGGTTAATAACATCTACCTAACCATGGAGGTAAATATAAATGGGATACGTACCACATACTGACTGCTTGACATACCGACGCGTAATCACGAGGCTTAAAGTCCGAAGGAACACAGTACTGAAACACCAGATGCACGAGGTTTAAAATCACGATGTTAAGGGGCACTTAGTCAGTGCTTCTGGTGTTGCAGTTCAGGTAGGTTACTGTGTGTAAGTGTGTTTCTGAGGGCTGTAGTGTGTGTAAGTGTGTGTTATGAGTGTGGTGTGTGTTCCTGGAGGACTGTAATGTGTGGGTGTGGGTTAGCTTTGTGCATCTGTTTGCGTGATCTAGGAGGTAGAATATTAAAGTTGGAGGGGTGTGGGGGGTGCAGACACCCACATGGGGGCTGTAGGGGGGGCTTTCCCACCTGCTCATATGTAGTGTAGGATGCTTTGTTTGGATGTGGTGGGTAGCAGTGTGTCTGTGTGTGCGTGTGTGTGTGTTCCATGTTTGTGTTACTTTCGCGAGCTACTGTTGCTGTCGGTAATGTGGGGTATGGGAGTCTGGGCTCGGTACTGTGGGTGTCAGAACTGTTTGGTTTTGGGATTCCATAGGCATCCTGTATACAGTGGTTGAAGTGTTCACATATTAGTATAACATGGACTATAGCAATCACACATTCTACCACAACCAACCTTTATGAACAAAGGATATGGAGAGTATATGCCTACACTATTACAAATATGTGCTATGGACATGAGCCAATGATAGGGTTACCACCTGTCCCACTTTGCGAGGGACAGTCCCTCTTTGGGTGGTTGTGTCCTGACCAAATATATTAAACGTGGCAAATGTTCTGAGATTGTAGGACATAATTATGTCCCATATGTAATGTAATAGTTGCATACAATAGTTCTTTCTGTATCTAAGATACCTACATGTTACAAGAAACAGGATAAGCAACTAAACTGCTACAAGAATAAGCTTATATTTAGGCAAGAAAGGAAAGTTCTATCCCTTGTACTGACCGTGGGTTTGTGTCGGCCTGTAAAATCTGATGTGTGTCCCGAAAATGTCCCACTATGGCCATATGAAAAGATGGCAACCCAAGCCAAAGAAGGTCAGTCACCAACACAACTACAATGACTGCAAATACCTATGACAGAAATACACATCGTTCATGTAGCAACACTTTATTACATTCCACTGTATTGCCGAAAGGATTCAAGGACTAACGTCACCTGCATGCTATACAAGAACCACTTAACAGTGCCTTAATGAATCAGCCTGCAATTACCATAGTATTAGTCCACTAAAGGATAGGTGTTCACAAAGGGAAGGAACCGTCACGCACATATCGATTATGTATAAAAGCAGTTCCTACACACCTGCATCTGCTATGCACACCCACCAACATCACTCCCACACCCAAACAAATTACAATACAAACTGTAATAACATTACAAATCGTTCACTCACTGTACCACATCTGCAAAAGCCTTAACATACCTTGTCAGAGACACACTAACATGGCCCTATGTGAAATAGTTGATTTTATACAATGGAACAGCTGCTAATATTACAGGGTTTGTTTGCACTAATCCTGTTTCAGAGGGTTGTGTGTACACTGGGCAGTGTTACCAATTACTGAGTAACAGTACAGTATGATACACATGTACACCAAATCAAGGATGTCTGGTGAGCACACTGTAAACCACATAACAGTTCATGCATAGCCATACAGCCTTGAGCTGCCCAAACATCCTTGCCAGACTGAAACATCTGCAGAAGTATCAGATACAAACAAACCCTGCATAAGTAGCAATGTTTTGAAATATAATATACTCACATGTAGAACAACATTGTCTAGCCATTACACACAATCCACGGGAGTCATGAAGCTAATATAGCTCTGTCTGTCTCCATATAGCTGTTGAAATACATCACAAACAAATCACATACAGGCCATCTTCCTCAAAAGTAAGGCAAACGGACAACGCCCAAAAGGAGTACTCAGTTATACACCAATGTTGCAATGGTATTGGCTAATGGAGTAGCTGCACAGCTGATGTGCATCTAATTAACTACTTTGGAACACCAATTGGTGGTCAGGATAACACATGTTACCAACATTTAACTAGAAAACGATGGCTTATCACACATTCAAATCATCCGTATATACCAGCAGAACATTACAAAGAAGATTGAAACACTAACTGAAAAGGATTGAATCAGCAGTCAACGACACCTCAGGTTACTAATAAGGTATGTAGAACACTCAGTATGTCTGTGTATTTAGTACCTGTTCTGTAATATTTAAAGTGCACGCAATCCATATAGTGGAAACAGTTATCTTGTAGTGATGTTTTGTTAAGCATAGTAACGCTTGTAGTATTTATGTGTGTACTGCTGTAGGTCACAAGGCAAACACTGCATACACCACAAGGGGTGCTTTATAAGGGCTTTGAACACAAATATTCCTCACCAGCCGCTGTCAGTGGCACGGCTGGTCCAACAAGTATGTACTATAACAGGGGATAGTATATGTTGATATATTGTAACAGTAGCCATATGTATGGGTGTATTACTGAGAATAACATGTCGAAGGTTGGCCCACTGTGCAATTATGATTTGCATTGTGGGATATTGTGCCAATAACTGTGTAATGTACAGTATTGTAGGCAGATATGTATTACAAGTTACATAGCATTACTGTTATGTTAGGCAAACATTAGTTATGTCTATTGGCATTTAAAATACACAATAACAGGATAAATATGACTTGTAGTCACCCGACAGTTTATCAGCATGATAGCAAAGTAAAATGGAAGAGCTAGTTAACTATCCATGCACATAAGACATGTAATAAGTGCAAAGGTAGGTACTAGGCTGTCTTATCAAGGGTATTTATAAGCCTAGCTAGAGTGTGTTGGCTTTTGCCACCCCCATAGGTTAGTTCCCTCTGCCTCTAAATGGCAGAGCCATTAGTTCCCTGTGCCTCTGCCCAGCAGAGCCACTGCAGTGATTCCTGGGGTACATGTCTGTCTCCCATCCACACATCCAGGTTTCCCTTGAAGAGTGCTAGTGAGGGGCCCTGCCTGATGTACATTGGAATTATGTTCCAAAGCATGAGGAGTCTCTGGGTCAGGAATCTATCCATCCAGCACGTCCTAGTCAACATTGTGGTTAGGTGTATATCCCTAGAGCATGTGACTCTCAGGGGCCTCTCTTTAGGTGAAGCATATCCAGCAATACTGGGTTGGACATGGGCCTTGTATGTCAAGCAGAGATTACCTGTGAGTATGTGGTATGCAACCGAGTACAGCTGGAGTTTCATAGGTTGGGCTGCATAGATCATCTGTTTGAGGTCAGTAATCCTCTTGGTGTGGTACTGTTGTGGTCTTCCAATCTGTTGCAGTTGTCTTGTAAGATATATCCCAAATGGGGTGTTGTATCCTTTAATGGGTCTAATAAGTCATGAGTAGAGAGGCACAATGGCCTCCTTTGTTCTGGATGCAAACCCATTAGATATTAGGGGGCCACGTAGAAGGATATTCTAACCACCTTGTCATTATGGGTATTGAAAGAGAGATTGCTATCTACTGGGATTCCCAGATCCCTTATTACCTTTTCCATATGTAGGGGACTAGCACCTATGTGGTAGTCCGCGGGTAATTAGTTATATCCAAAGGGGGATGACTATGCACTTTTTGGCATTCAGCTTGAGGCCATGATGTTGACACCAGGTATCCATCTCAGTGCAATCCTTCCGGAGGGTGTCTGTAACAGCTGGGGAAACAATTATGTCCCATAGTTTGCAGTCATCTGCAAACCTTTTCAGCCAAAGCCCTCCTGTGCTTGCATCAGAGGATTATATATCGAACATGAGGGGTCCTAGGACTGAGCCCTGGGGGACGCCACTTGTAACTGGTATACAGTCAGACCTAGGGTATGCAACTCCCACTCTGTGGGTTCTGTCCATGAGCTACTTTGCAAACCATCACATGATGTAGGGGTTAATGTTCAGGCAGATGGGTATGTAGATAACACCAGAATGAGGAATGGTGCTGAAAGCCTTTGAGAGATCTAGGTAGGCTGTGTAGACCTCCTTACCCTCATCTAATGCCTTGGTAACTGTCTCTAAGATGTCCACCAGGTTTAGGAGGCATGGTCTGCCCTTAACAAAGCCAAACTGGGAGGGGTCAAAGGTTTGGAGGTACCCAATGTCTCTGTGACTGAGATCCATGATGATGTGCTCCATAGCCTTGCAGACCAGGCTAGTCAGGCCTATAGGGCAATAGGTCTCGTGGTCCATTGTGGCACCACCTTTGTGGAGTGGGATAACTGTTGCTGCCATTCAGGGGGCACAAAGCCCAATACGAGGCTATTATTGAACATGGTGCATAGGTGGAGAGCCAGTACGTTCTGAAGTTCATGTAAAACGCAGTCTGGGATGTTGTCCGGTCCCATGAATGCTGTGATATTGGCTTTAGAGTGTGCAGCTTTTACCTGCCTAGTTGTGAGTACAGGGACTCTGCTCTCTTCCTGTATAGATATGGGCCCTTTAGGGAGTGAGAGGGGGGAAAGGTAGTACTGATCCTATCTGCCAGGATGTTGGCAACATCAGTTGGTTCTGTAATGTTCGTGCCTTTGTGCTGTAACTCAGAGCAGATCTGGGTGTTGACATTGAGATATTTGACATAGCTATAGAATGCTCTGTGGTTGTTTTTGGAATTAATGGCAGTTTTGTTTTTGTAGCTAGCTTTGGAGGAGCTTACAAGGGACATCTCCTTCTTACTGAGGCTGACCAGGGAGCTCCTCCATGCATGGGATTGTACTCTGTTTTGCAACAGTGTCTTCCTCCTGTTGCACAGTTTGTTTATGGCAGGGAACCACCAGATTGACTTCCTTAATTTGGAGTATAGCGTCTTGGTTTTGTTTGGGGTAGCACGATCCATGCACCCGTGTAAGTGCTTATAGTGTGCATTTGTGTGGGATTCGGCAGTTGTAACAGTATTGTCCAGCTGCATGGGTGTCATGACGTTCACCACATCTGTCTTAACAAGCATGAAGTTGGCTTTGTAGACATATTATACTTTGGTTCCCTTAATGGGGGGTGGGGGCGGGATGTGGATATCAAAGATGTTCAGCACATGGTCGGATCGGACCAACGAGGAGTTGACTTCAGGTGTGAAACACCAGTCACTCATGTTGGTAATGCCTTGGCCTAGGATATTGTAGCCCCTGGTGGGTGTGTGGATATGTTGATCCAGGGCATTGGTGTTTATGAATTCCAGAAAGCATTGAGCTAATGAGTTGGTACACAAGTAGTTTTCTCAGTTAATGGTGGGGTAGATTCAGTGAGACTATATGCTGAGTGTGGTGTGGTGCGAATGTACCTTCTCCACATGACTGTCAGGGTCAGGGTTAGTTGGAGAGAGCTTTACCTCCAGTTTGGCTAGATAAGTACATCTCTCACAGGTGATAGGTGGAGAGGGTTGTCTGTGTACATGAGGCAATGTCTACATTGCCTCAAGATGTCCAGATTCATCAGATAGACAGGAGAGAACACTGGCAGCTGACCCTTGGACATGCCTGGTCTGAGGAAGCGGATGTAATCCGTGAAAGCGCTTACCTTGTTGTGTTGCTCTTAAGGAGTGTTGTGTTGGAACCAGTTTGCCTTTTTCTTCACTATGCCTGAATATAAAACTAATTTCCCCTAGATAAGTGAGGAAAGTGAGTACAAGAGCTATTTTACTCTAAGCAAGTGAGAAAAGTATGTACAAAACCTGTTTACCTCTAGGTAATGAAGAAGATTGAGTGCTATAGTAATTAGTAGCGTGCGTAGTGCTTACAAGTTCTGAACAAGTGCTGAGCATGAATAAGCAATCCAGATAGGGTCTTGGATAACATAAACACACTGCCCCCCCCAACAGGTACACAATCATATATCCATGTACACCACAGAGCACCTGTACCCACAACTATGCAGGTACAAGCTACACTCAGGCTGCATGGGACCTGTCCACAGCACAGGTTACATCATACACATATGGCAAAGCAAGTTGCTCTCCACTTACACATCATGTAAAACATAGCTCCATGTCAGGCTGTGTACACACTGAATGGTGCACACCAACAGGTATCACAACCCACAAAGGGGGAGACAGCACTGATCATGGGAAGTACTGCACTACTACCCTGCTGAGTCTGGTCTGAAAGGCCATGAACCTTGATCAAATTATTTGAAGTAAGCAGTACAGATGTAGATGACAGTAAGGTTGATTTCACACTACATATCGTAACCTTGCCAGGTCATAGGACATCATCACCCATACTGTGTTCCACCTACACTCAGTATACTAGATGAACATTCCTATGTCACAGGAGTGTTTTGCAACTGGACTGCTGGCAGAACCAACACTACAGAAGGTGTCTGAATAATACATGCTCATCGCACCAGTGCCAGCTACAGAAAGACAGGGTTAATTAATTGAATTCCCCCTCGTTGTAGTCCATACCACACAGACAAACAGAAGGCATCTGCCTATTGAAGTATGCAAACGACTATGACCTAGGAGCAATAGCCGAATCAAGAGTGTTGTGAACAACATACAAAAGGGGCTATGTGGGTGAGGTGTGTGTGTGACATATGGTCCCAATCTGACAGCTACATATTGCATTGTCACCCCTATGTTAATAACCCTGTACCGATGAACTACCACCTAGGCAGTGGTCAACATAATGTACACTGTGTGTAAGGGATGCAGCGGGGCAGTTGTCTTTCCTGTGATAGCTATGTCAACACACCTGTCAGGTAGTCATATGTGGCCACCCTAATAATGACAAGGTGCCATCCATGAATATAGAGATCATTGTCCAGCCATACACAACACTCAAGTGACCCATATCAGATCACATATTTCCTTTAAGGGGTATTGGCCATGTGCAGATGGCGTACACCAGCCTTCCCCTTCCCCATCTCCACTATGTAGCATGATGCATACCCTGAATACATCCATGTCCAACCCAGTGATGTTGGACATGCTACACGTACACATCCTGATCTCAAACACATACTTCATGGACATCCACCTTCCACATGCTGGACAGATCCTTGTCCCATACACTTTCCATAGTCCTGCCATACTATGCATTCTTGTCCGTCAAAGATGCACATCGCTCCCCTCTCATACATGGTGTGATGACTGCATGGTAAATGTATCATTAACCCTGTGGATCAGTAATGTGGCACTGCTCCACCTGTCTCCAGAGACCCACCTGTCAGCTACAACCAGGTAACCTTTCATCCTAGATTCACACATGGCTCATGGCATATAGCCTACTAGTTGACTTTGACTGTACATGCTATAGTTGATATCCATCCCTGCAAATACCATCTGGCTAACCAGTGTCCCATGTGTATCACATGTGCAACACAGGTGATGCATGGCAGGATGTTGAACTGCTGTACAGTGCCATGTAGATGTACATGGCAGAACACATACATGGAAAACCTTATGTGAGTAAGTCTGCAGGGTCACAGGTCATGTCTGTTAAGGCAGTGTAAGTCTTTATATGTGACATATACACAGCATCAAGGTTGACTGCATTAATGTGGACACATCCAGCCATGTGCTGATAGGTAGGAACACCAGTATAGGCAAACAGACATGCCCACATCAAGACAGCATCCACATGGAGTATGAGCAATGTAATCAGGTGATACACACACATATATGGTGATAATATCCACTCACCATTGAGTGTCACATGTGTGTGACACAAACATGTCAGTGTCATGTAGATTTTCAAATACACTATTTAATTGTAATAAATGCGATATACATGTATGTTCAGCTGTAGCTCTGTATGTCTCTGTGGGTTACTCTGACCTATCTCCATCATTATGTCTTCCAGGTATGCCGCGTGCAAGGCTACCCCCTTTTACCCGCTTGGAGGATGAGGCCCTCATCCTATACCTACATGACAATCATGATATCCTGTTCAGACATGTGCCACAGGATGCACAGCAGCGGGATGCCTTGTGGATGGAACTTTGCAGGAGGGTTAATGATGTGGGTGGCCACAACCGCACATACCAGCAGGTGCGCAGACACTGTACAGACCTCATTAGATGGGTGAAACAGTGTGCAAATGCAATCGCCAGGGAACAAGATGCAACAGGTGATGGACCACCAACCCAGCCCCCACTCACACGTACAGAGGAGCTACTGGCCAACCTGGGGACACCTGCAGAACCACGTCCACAAGCCTTAGCCAATATTGTGGAGGTGTGTGTCTCTCAACCACTGAGCCTAGAGTTGCCTGGTAAGTCAGTACTGCACCTATAACAACTTTTCCATATAGTTGCATGTAACATCATATGCAAGGCATGTATACACACATGCCACATACTATAGTATGCTACTCTGTGTATGCACACATGTGCATACACCATAGTATAGTCTAATGTACTGGTGTATGTGTTAACATGCACATTGCACCCTGTAGCCATCATATAAATGTGGATAATGCTCATACTGCTGTGTTACTCCTATTTAGGTACATCTGGTGTTCTGCTGCGACAGCAGCTCATTGCAGGTGAGACTGTTATTATTTATCAGGCATCGTAATGCACAGATATATCTGCCAAGTGGCCATTTACAACATGTACACATAATGTATGGTCCTGTCACAATATACAGGTCGGACCTGCAATGCATCACAATGCCTACCCATGTGCAACACTTGCAAACTATGTGAATCACCTCACCGACATGTATCCTCACAAACTGTCATTGCCAGATGTGTGGACAGCTGTGCATACAATGATGGAGGTGCTGTTCACTGTAGGGACATGTACTACAGATCAGAACTACACATGTGGGGAATACAACCAGGTCTACACAGTGGGCTGGAGTATGGCCAGCCCACAGGATTCACTGGTGTGGATCATAGCCCTGCTATGAATGTCACACAATGTAATATGCTATCTTGACATGTCCATGACATCTAGTGGCCTGGCTGCAACACTGCCTAACTAACCTGAAAACATATCCCGCATGCCACCCTTTGTCTGCATAACCCTGTCGTCAGTGGAGCATATGACATCTATGGGTGTATGTCATATGGGGCAACACAGACATGTGAAATAGACACCCATCACAATAATTTGGCCAACACATGTACACACATGGCCATATATATATGTATATGTGTGTGTGTACGTACACATGCATACACATCTGTATGATTTAATTACTTTGATCATACTGTTGAATGACTGAGCTGTCTGCTATGTTTGTGATAACATCGATGTTAGGTATAATCCCCGTGGCTTAGTGGTAAATCACATTGATTGTGATGTGTAGGGTCCTGGCGTCGGGCCTGGCCGACGTGGTATATTGTGCTGCTGGGCGGAACAAGGGCCGTTGGACAAAGGGTAAGTACAACATTTTTCAGCTGTGGTTTTCCATTTAACCGCCGATTCACGTCACACAAAATCTGTCTACATTCTTACTGTGATACGTCACCCCAGTTCACATTTAATTGGTATTATATCATTATACAGCATAAAATTGGCAAGATATGCTCGTATACGGATTACGCATCATAAATGGTGTGTGCTGCAGTCGAACCAGCAATGTCTGCTCGATAGTCGGATGCTCTAACCACTACACTTTTGGTGTTCTGCTTCATTTATATGTATACCCATGGTTCATAGTTACCCGAACACACGACTCAACACTTCACTAACACAGCAGGCATCCATTTTCCTGTTGGGAAAACTGCACTACTACACATGTGCCATTCCCTACTGTTCTGGACCCTTGCCGCATGTTGACTCACTCAAAGTATATGGCTGGGCGGAACAAGGGCCGTTGGGAGGGTGGCCTAATGGTTAAGGTGTTTGCCTTGCAAACACAAGGTGCAGGGTTTGAGTCTCACAAGGGATAATTGGCTAGGCTTAAAATGGCTCGCAAGGGCACTTAGCTTAGAACTAATCTATGAATCTATGAATCTATGAATCTATATTCAGACCTCCAAATCCTATAGTCCTGGCACATACATGTATTTGATTTTCAGGGTGTTCATGTGGTCATCTGGGTTTAGGCTTGTCCGACTGGGGACTGGAACAGCCCTGTACCCGTTTGAAAGTCAGATTTTGCACGTGGACACTGTTAGCTTCCTACCTGTGGTTAGAGACGCAGGGATTTTGGCCAACTCTGGCCAGCTATATTCCTTCACATTCATTATGATTGCTTTCTTGTTCCCATGTTCATTCTGCATGTATATATATATATATATATATATATATATATATATATATATATATATATATATATATATGTATATATATATGTATATATATATATATATATATATATATATATATATATATATATATATATATATATATATAGTTGTCACCCTTTCAAATGGCCAAAGTGGGACTTATTTGTTACAAACATCAAGATTTTGTAGGCCGACACTTACCCACAGCCAGTACAAAGGAAAGGACCTCACTTTTATGCCTAATTGACAGCTTATTCTTATAGCATTTTAGTTGCTTATTCAGTTTCTTATGACATTTAGGTGTTTCAGATACAGAATAACTGTTTTATGCAACTATTACATAGATATAGGACATATTTTTGTCATTAAATCTCAGGACATCTGCCATTTGACACTAAGTGTACAGGACACAACTGGCCAAAGAGGGACTGTCCCTCGCAAAGTGGGACAGGTGGTTACCCTATATGTGTATATATAAATATATATACATATATATATATATATATATATATATATATATATATATATATATATATATGTCTGTACGTACGCATGCATACACATCTGCATGATTTAATTACTTTGATCATACTGTTGAATGACTGTGCTGTCTGCTATGTTTGTGATAACATCAGTGTTAGGTATAACTGCCATGGCTTAGTGGTAAATCACATTGATTGTGATGTGTAGGGTCCTGGCGTCGGGCCTGGCCGACGTGGTATATTGTGTTGCTGGGTGGAACAAGGGTCATTGGACAAAGGGTGAGTACAACACTTTTCAGCTGTGGTTTTCTGTTTGACTGCCGATTCACATCACGCAAAAATCCGTCTACATTCTTACTGTGATACGTCACCCCAGTTCACATTTAATTGGTATTATATCATTATACAGCATAAAATTAGCAAGATATGCTTGTATACGGATTACGCGTCATAAATGTTGTGTGCTGCAGTCGAACCGGCAATATCTGCTCGATAGTCGGATGCTCTAACCACTACACTATTGGTGTTCCGCTTCATTTATATGTATACCCATGGTTCATAGTTACCCGAACACATGACTCAACACTTCACTAACACAGCAGGCATCCATTTTCCTGTTGGGAAAACTGCACTACTACACATGCGCCATTCCCTACTGCTCTGAACCCTTGCCGCATGTTGACTCACTCAAAGTATATTCAGACCTCCAAATCTTATAGTCCTGACACATACGGGTATTTGATTGTGAGGGTGTTCATGTGGTTGTCCGAGTTTAGGCTTGTCCTACTGGGGACCGGGACTGCCCTGTACCTAGTTGAAAGTCATACTTAGCACGGGGACATCGTTAGTTCCACTTTTATTGCCCTACCTGTGGTTGGGGATGCAGAGATGTGCTCACCGCTGGCCATCCTGATATATAACAGCACTAAATATTATGGGGTTTTCACATATAACGGTCTGTACATGCACATGCATATACACCTACATGCTTATTTACATTTCCCATACTGTTGAATCACTGCCACTTACCGTCGCGCATACACGCTTGCATACCTGCTTACGTCTAGGGTTGCCACCTTTTCAAATGGCCAAAGTGGGGCATTTTCGGGACACATCAGATTTTACAGGCTGACACATATCCACAGTCAGTAAAAAGGTTAGAACTTTACTTATTTGCCTAAATGGTAGCTTATTCTTGTAGCAGTTTAGTTGCTTATTCCGTTTCTTGTAACATTTAAGGATTTTACATACAGAAATAACTGTTTTATACAACTGTTACATGAAATATGGGACATAATTATTTCCTACAATCACAGGACATTTGCCATTGTATTATTTTCGATCAGGACACAACTGCCCAAAAAGGAACTGTTCCTTGCAAAGTGGGACAGGTGGTAACCCTACTTACGTCTGCTTTAAAGCACCTTAATCACCCTATATCCGACTGCCACTATGCGAATGTGTAAGGTATATATTCCCGAAATGCACGTGGGGAAATGTCCATCACGGTCAGGTGTTTAATCCTGGGTAGTAGGTTCTGCAGGACCGGCTGGAGGCTGAGCAGTCTTCTGGACAACTACTGCTCATACAACTTGTATCCAGATGTCTACAGGTCTAGACATCGTGTTGTGACACCAAGTCTAATGTTTAGAACAGATACTTATCCCATGAGGCATATCCAAAAATTGTGGGGACCGATGACCTTGATTCCTTTGTCTTTACGAAAATGAGGTAGGGTTATACATGCAAGGGATACATAGTTTGCAATCCTGTGACTGCCTAGGGTGAGACTAGATATGAGTAGGGGTCACTATGTGCAGATAAGGCTGCGCCAAGCTAGCAGCCCGAGTATGGGTGGTTTTGCTGGATGTTCAGGAAGGGGGGTGTGCTGTGGAGGGGATGATGGTTATTCAATTATGTATCCAGGTGTGTTGGGATTGGATGGCTCAGTTCAGGCCAGACCATTATGTGGGTATGTGCCAGTAACTTTTCTGTACATGTGTATCGCACATTTTAATGTTCATATGTTTGTGGGATTGTGTTCTACAGTATGGCCTGTCAGGTTGCATTGTGGATGTGAATGTTTGTTCTTTGGTTATCTTTCTGATTCACCCACTGCTCCCTCGTACACCTCCAGTTCACCTATTGTGCATCCAACCCAGTCTCCCCTTGGCGAATTATTACATTACCCGTCACCCCCCACCCCCATATTCCACAGTCACCATCCATCCCTTCTCTGGTTGATGGCCCATTGCACAGTCAAAAAAGACATTGCATACTCTACATATCTCTGGTACCAATATGGTTTTGAGGACTACCCTAGCATTTTTGATCTTCCACATGCTGTACTTCATGCACATAGGTATACGCAAATACTTATCTTTCATGACATGGTAGGTAGACCCGGGTAATACCCGTTCATCTTTGGGTCATCCTGACAAGGATGGCTTGGACCGCGAATGGGCAGATATTGGGTGAATGCTCTGACCATTGGTAGGGTTGACACCTTTTCATATGATCAAGATGGGACATTTTTGGGACACACATCAGATTTTACAGGCCAACACATACCCACAGTCAGTACAAAGGGTAGTACTTTAGTTTTATGCTTAAATGTAAGCTTATTGTTGTAACAGCTTAGTTGCTTATTCTGTTTCGTTTACTTGCTTATTCTGTTTCTTGTAACATTTAGGTATTTCACATATGGAAATAAGTATTGTATCGGACTATTACATAAAATATGGGACATAATTATGTCCTACAATCGCAGGACATTTGACATTTATAATGGTTTTGGTATGGACACAACTGCCTAGAGAGGGACTGTCCCTCACAATGTGGGACAGGTGGTAACGCTAACCATTGGGCTAGGCTTAGCAATTAGCGGCGCGCTAACACGATGCGTTTCGCTTCCACTTGTTATAACTATCAACACTACAATGGAATATGGGCACGGAGTGTTAAATGTCATTTGCTCGAGGGACAGGGACTCAATATTCAGCTATGTGCCTTTTGTGTTTACTTTTTATTTTGGTGTTCGCAAAACTGTCTTGTATGCTTTGCATGCATTTCAGTATCCATGGACACTGACAGGAGTAATTACTATTAGAGGCAGGCTGCATTAGTCAGTATTTTAGGTTGCGCGTATGCAGCTGACATGTTCACGCCTCCATGCAGCACTTGGACATGCCCCCTGCACTCACACACATTTCCTATGCATGTGGCCATTGCGGCAGCACTCCTTCATTAACATGCATGTGGTTCTCCTGTGCCATCTCTATGCCGCACTTGCGCCGAGCTTCATGAATCCCGAGGATGGAGTTATTTGAGCTGTCAAAGGATGATCAGGAGGATGCAAGGGCAAGAAGAACCAGGAATGACAAATGGAGGCTGCAGTCATATATTGTAGCTCAGGTCACATAGCAGTGGTTTGGCTTACAACTTTTAGTCATGACAAGCCATATGTGTGTGAAAGTACACAGATAAAACAGTGATGTTCACACATTGTTGCCCTATTTCAGCATAGCACACAGCTAAAGGAAAAAGGCCAGTAGCTGTCCATATTATACATACCCTAATCACAATATCATCAGACAGATATTATGTGTGCTACCGAAACAGTTGCATATCTAGGGTGGGGCAAGAGGGACAACAGCACCAGGCACAAAGTGTTGGAGGTCATGATCAGCTGATCCCAATCACTCTTTAATATAATGGTGGCTTTTAAAAGCCAGTATTGCATTTGTGGCCAAACCTGAGAGCTTTAGCACTCTATGTGGGGTCTAAACTGTAGCAACTGCTTCCTACATTTAAAAGTAAAAAAAAAACTATTTTTTTAAACTAAAACCACAGTGCTGTAGCACTCTGTATGGATAGGGTATACATTGTAGCAACTGTTGCTACATTTTAAACATTTTTTTAAAACTAAAACCTGAGTTCCATAGCATGCAAATAGGGTATACGGTAGGGTATGTCTGTAGCAACTGTTTGCTACAGTTTTAGCAAACAGTTTGTTAAAGTTTAAAAGAAGAAATGTCTTTTTTCTTTTTTTAATAAAATTAATGAAAGGTTGGGCCAAGGGACAGAAATAGCACCTGAAAGGTGGGGGTTGAAGAGACAGGGTATGTGTCATGTATCTGGCAATCTGGTTGGTGTGCCAGTAGAAGGGACATCCTTTTTTTTTTTTAGATGAGGGCTTATGCTTATTACAGTAAAGTGCTTTTTTTTATTTTTTGCTCTTCATTTGAGGAGTTGAAGTGATATTGTGCTTGTTCATAGCACCAGCCCAGGGCACCAATTGAACCAGCTATATTCGGTACAGAAGTGAGCACATCTAGATGGCTAGAGACTAACAGTAAGCACTATACCACTGTAGATAAAGTACATCACCAAAGGCAACTGTACTCCCCTGTGTGTGGCCCACCTAAATTGCACATAACTGAAGATGTTGATGGCAGTATAGTCTGTAATCATATGTATGATTATTAGTGCCTGTATATAGCAACATTACTGTTAGTATGTCAATGCCTCTAGGAATTTACATCTGGGAAGATACCATAAGCAACAGAACCTACATGTGGGTGTTTTACAGTAACACTAAGCTGCAGTACACGGATCATAAGAATGTCTAACACCATAGAACACCAACCTAAAATCAAACAGTAGCACCAATAATATCAACATGGTAAGCTCTGACAACAAAGCCACATACCTCATACAGTATATGCACATGCAGTACATGCCTATCCTGTCCTGTCACACAAAAGGCAATGATATAATGCACAGGTGGGTGCAATGGCAATAATTATCCAGATGTACAAATATATGCTATACAACTAGTATCAAGGACAGGTATGCATATCAGCCATGGAACATCCAGCAAAGTTTGGAAAAGCCACCGTATATACACATGTGTATAAGCAGGTATGAATGGAAACACACACATGCACACATGGAAAGTACACTTCATGAAGAAGATATCAAAGGTGAGAATTAAAATCATAGGTGCACATTCTGTTGAAGGGGAGGCAGTCAGATTATCAGAATAAATCACCACAAGTATCACCAGTATGTACAATGAAGTTTACTCATGCATGCAGTAATGGCAAACACCAACAATGGAATGTTAAATATATGAATTAAGGCTGAAGCCATAGGTTACTATGCTGATGCTCTGGAGGTATGGCTAATATATATCAGGTAGCAGCAGCAGGTCAAATGGCAGCAAGATGAATAGTATGTTAAATATTAAGGTACATAATAGATTAAAAGAAGTGTCACAAGGGTGGGTATGTACAAAATAACACAAACTGGCAGCAGTCTACTATGTAACCTACTTGAGTATAAAAAGCCTGTGGCATGAGACAAGTGATAAATCACTAAAAGGTAGAGTAGGCAGTGGTCAACAAAGTGGTCATCATTGCAATAGGGTTAGGATGTCATAACAAGAATAACACCAGGTTAACTGGGAGTGTTACACTAATGCAGTCTAGGACACCATTGCTAATGGCTCACACCATGGTCTTAGCTACCCTGCCACATCTTGAAACACATTTCCCATGGTGCTGTACCAAGGATGTGGTAACATTAACAGGTTGGTACACAGTATGGGTATGAGTACTACTGTGATGTGAATTCTGGACATGAGTGTTGAGTTATAAACATGGTGACCAACAACAGATGTGCATGTACATTGCAGCAAAGATAACGAGATATGTGGGCTATGCATGGGTCTACTGATAGAGAATCTGACTGTATATTCCCACTGGAGGTAATCTACTTATGAGTGAAAGGGTACATAATCCCTAGTGTGTGCCATGACACTGCTCCATCAGCATCATAACAAGGCTTTCAACAGAGCATGCAACAGATCCCACACTATCATGTTGTGCAGCCATAGTTACCATGGTTTCCTCATAACTGCACTCCTGACCCTCATGTATACACACACACACACACACACACACACACACACACACACGCACACACGCACACACGCACACACACACAAAAGCACATACACAGCTGGTATAATACATGATTGGTAGCATGAGCAAGTGCATGCAGGTCATTGCCATGGCATTGCTGTGAATGTGCATACATCTTTAAGAGTAGATGTACACTGTCTGATATGTGTAGATGCACATCAGCTACATTCCCACATAGAGTCTGACAGATAGTTTCTCTCTGTTGTGGGACAGAGTGACCATCACTACCAGACTCAGAAGGGGACAGTGGGTGATAGTCATCATCATGACTAATATCTGATGTCCCTACATCATCAGACTGGGTGACCACACTATCATCTTGATCAGAGATTATCCAATGAACTGCAGGAATGTCCCCTCCAGGACCACACAACATTGATTGAAATACAGTGTCCTGTGTGCCACTGGTCTTACTATCAGAATGAGGCACATCATATACCACCTCAGGATCAATGGATGGACTTGTGGAGGAGCCAGGAAGGACATGCTGCAAATACAGACAAGATACATGTCATACCCGTTGAGAGAAGGCACATGACACAGGATGTGAGTCAAGCATTTTGATAAGTATCTAACAGCATTGGCTAATTATGGAGATACTGACTTACCTGGTTGGCATGGCCACCACTGGTGTGAAATACCCCAGTGAAAAGCCATATCAGCCAAACAGAAAATATATGTAAAGGCCAATATAGTACCGTGCATACATGCTGACATACCCAAAATATCATCCTCTTATCCCACTTCCTGTGATGAGAGTTGAAATACTACTGCTGTGTACCAATTGGTGCATCCACAGCAAGTCAGTAGGAAGCACTTACAAACCAGCATGTTGCAGGTAAATGGATTCATACAACAAAATTACTGCAGTAATTTATGTACATGAAGGTTGATGTTGGTATCTGAAAGGCAAGGGCCCTATGCAAGTGAATGGAGCAACATTATACATATGGTCACATGCACACATAAGGATATCTCAGTATAGCACCTACACAGACTCCCTAACAAAGCCTGTCACCCATGGAGGAGGCTGACCTCTGACATTACTATGTTGAACCTGCAGGTGGAAGTGGAACATGAGTAATAAATGTGTTGTTGTTGCTTGTCTTTCGGCTTTTCCCGGTTAGGGGTCGCCACAGCAGAACTCCGGTCCACTAATGATTGGCAGAAGATTTTCACGAACGCCGAGGTGCCAGCTCAAAGTTCAACCTTCAACGAAGGCACGCCCATTTACGCATGTCTTTTGAATGCCCATCCAATCACGGGGAGGACATGCAGACTCCACACAGAAGGCAGTCCCCGCACTCCAGCCGAGAATTGAACAGGAGAACCTCTTGCTGTGAGGCAACAACGCTACCGCTGCACCACCACAGACTATGAGCAATAAATGAGTACATATCACATTTACAAAGACAGTGCCAAGCAAAGGATACACACCACCCTATATGAGTACAGAGACATGTACCTGACATGAGATGATGATGGGATGAATGTGATGGCCCTCTGCAGGTGGCTATAACATCTGTATACATAATAACCAGACTGTTACCTAAGCATTGTTTCTTTTTAACAGACTATGCAATCGGTCTTACAGGGTCTTCCCTCAGCCATGTCATGTTGTACCACATGATGTAGCTGTGTCACTGCGAAATGCATAATAACAGACCAGACTGTGTGACTGAATTCCATGAATTCCATATGCTAAATCGACAGTGGACATACCAATAGATTCCAGAACACAAGCCTCAGTACCTCACCCAGGAATGTGATGGTTCTGGCAGGTTGTATGGTGAGAGGCTAGTAATAGTACTGCTTGATCCAGGGTGGGTACAGGCAACCCACCACCAGAGGCATTCCTCTTCCTCTCATATTGGTGCAGCCTGTTGGCTATGGAGATCAGCAGAACATCATGTCAAGGCAGCAGCAACAACAGTCACCCCATTAAAGTTTATCTCCTTCCACAGCATTCACCATGCTGGTGATATTCCTCCATACCTGCTTCCTCCAGAATGTATCACCCATCAGTCCTAACAAATTCTTGGTGTGTTGTCACAGGGACTCTGATATCATTTTGATTTACAGTGGGAAAAATTATTGTACCAGCTTTGTATAGACATCTGGAAAAGTTAATGGTGCACAGTTATCAGCAGGTATACATGTAGTACACATTGTCACATCAGTATTAAATATATAGGATGGTTTAATGTGTCTCATATACATTCTACTGCTGTGTGAAAGAATAGATGCCAATAATAGGTGTATTGCCATCATATACAGATAAGCACAGTAAATATACATAATGTGAAACAAGTACTGATTATGTCATTAAATATAAAGCACACATATGAAACACACACTATGCAGTCAATACCTCAGGATATCTCTTATATCCAGAATGGGCTTAGAACTCAGTCCTTTGGAAATATTGACAACCATGAACTATTCACATAACCAGCACACAAACACTTCAGCAGGAACAACTGTGGATTATTCATACCTGTAATTACAGGCAGTGCCAACTATCTCTACCATGTCAGCTACAAATATTGGGAATATCAAACAGATGTCACTATAGTATTTTACAAAGATTTAAATATATATATGATCCATTCAAATGTGACTAACATATCTAGCTATCTGTGTCTAACTGCACCTCAGAACATTAAAAGCATATGAACGTATAAATCTAGGCTGTGATAGATCAATGTGCACACAGAAAGAAACAAGCTTATGTTTTTCTATAAGTATTGCAATTGAAGCACAATGAGATCCTCGTCAATAAACTCCATATCATGGAATACTCTTGAAGTGTTGTCAGTAATAATGGAATGCATAGCCATCCATAGCCTATCTGCAGTAGGTGTTAATGTACTCTGACAATAAAACTCATTTAAACATTTTAATACAACCCCATCACAGGTACATCCATGCTTTAAATTATATTATACAACGGCCCCTCATTAATATTCAAAAACGTGCATGCTGATTGGCCAGCGTGCACGTTGTAAATCAGAGTTATAGTAATGGAAAAAGGTCCGGTCGCCCGGTCTTTTTCCATTACTATAACTCTTTTTTTTTTACAGCAACGGAGAACGCAAGATCTCCATTGCTTCACACTATCTCGTTATGTTAAAGGAGTTTAACATAGCGAGACAGCTTTAAAAAAAGCAACGGAGATTCTCCATTGCTTTTTAAACTGTCTCTATGTTAAACTCCTTTAACATAGCGAGACAGTTTGTAAAAAGCAACGGAGATCTTGTTTTCTCCGTTGCTTTTTTCAAAACTGTCTCGCTATGTTAAATGGGTTTAACATTGAGAGACAGTTTGTAAAAAACAACGGAGATCTTGCTTTCTCTATTGCTTTTGCCCACAGCTCTGATGTACTGCGTAGGCATATGCATGCGCAGTACATCAGAACTGCCACAGAATACCAGACAGCTGCAGAAGGGCAGCAAGGAGGCATTATACAATGCCATTATTTAAGAAAAGTAATTATTTTTTTTCTTAAGTAATGTCATTGTATAATAGCAATAAATCATGCCTGGGTGTGGGTAATGCTGGATTTACCCACGGTTGGCTTTGTTTGGCCACTCGGGCTTCACCCTCATGACCAAAACACACCAACCATGGGTAAATCCAGCATTACCCACACCCAGGCATGGGTTATTGCTATATTACATTGTATGCCATTATTATACCACTATTATAGGTTCTTACACATTTAACATTTACATTTACAATATACATTTACATTTTAGGAGAGATGTAGTCCCTGTAATAACAGAATCGAGAAAGTGCTGTTCACAGTAATAGAATGTTTGAGTTGTTACTGTGTTAGAATATTGTGCTGAACAAGGTGCACTATCATATCATTATATTCAATAAACTCCATGTAGGTTCCACGTGGAACCTACACAGAGTGTTTTCGTGTACACGATATTGCTCATTGCATGGTATTGTACCATGCATATTAATGAGGCGTGGCATACATAAGCAAGGTTTTGTGGCTTGTCCCAGTATTGCTGGCAACCAAACCTATTATATGAATGTGGATCGTACTTCCCAACCTTTTAGTGCAAGAAAATCTGGACAAAAACTAAAATAATGGGGGGACAAAGGGCCAAAAATAGGGACAGATTTACCATATTATAGTTATATATGTAGAAAGTAGGAAGAATAATAGGATTTGTGCGTGCGTTTTCTGAAGGATATGAAGTACCAAACTGAAATATATGTCATTATGTATTAACGTCAGTCTTCACTGATTTTCCATAAAACCACACATTTTACAAGGAACAGCCCAATAATATGATGCAAACATCGGGACATTCTGCAAAATTCTGAAGAGTTGGGAGGTATGATGTAGATACCATTTCTGTGTAAGGTTGCTTGACGCAAAAGCAGCTTGTAGGACAGCACAGTAATTGCTTTTACCCTACTTGAGTTTACTTCATTAAAATTTGTTTGAGACACTACCATAGATTGTTTTTCTTCATTTCAACTATGTCAACATTTTTTTTTTTGAGTCCAGTGTTTGCACGATGTGCCACTTAGCACAAACGTGATGAATGTACCACCCAGGTTGCAGACAGGATCCAGACAGCCACAAACATAAACCGGATGCATTCAATTAATAGTATTGGCTATTGCATAAACAAGGTAAGTGGCACTGCATTGTGATTAACATCAAGAACTCTACAATGAATACTAAGATAGGGCATACATGTCACTAATCCTATGGCAGCAGGTGTGGAGTGCAAATCGTTCAGGGTTCTAGTACAGGTTGTGCAAATTTTGCTTTACTTTTGTGAGATTGCAGATTATAGCAATGAAGTGCAACATTCTTCTGGCAATAGCTATAAGTGTAGGAGAACAACATAGATGATCCATTTGACTAGAACATTTACACAAGTCCCTGTATACGATAATCTTGAAACTGCAGTGCTTGCCACTGCTGTGCATCACATAATATTGTACAAACATGGTACCCTGCAGTGTGCACCTTCGCCTACAATGATGCACATTTTCAGATGTTGCAAAACAAAAATGTGCACACTTTCAGTAAGCAGGAGAAGTGCAATTGGTGGGAAAACATCAGGATACAAAATGCAATTTTTTTGGGAAATGCTCATTCTACATTGAGTTTGAGGGTAAGCATGTTTGGTGTTCCTGGTGAGCGAGTGCACTTCTGAGCACAGAGGTGGGGTGTTCAGGAGTTCAAAGTCATTATTGGACTCCTTGTTAATGAACATGTGCCTCATTTGCTGCAGTAGGACTATTCAGACTCAGAATACAAGAATGCAGCCTGGAATATTATTGCCAGGGCTTTGACCAGTGTTAGAGGTATCCCCCGCCCTGGTGAACAATGTGGACATCACTTTGATGATCTCCAGAGGAGGAGGTGGGATACCCTCGACCACCGGATAGGAGTATTTAATACAGGGGGAACCCCACAGATGTGTATGTATCAATTTCAGTGAGAAATGTTAAGAGTTAGAAGCTGAATATAGTCAAGACTGGTAGCCATAATGGTTTTCTGTTCTGTTCTGTTTTTTTCACAGCTACCATGGAATGATCCTTGAATCTGAGGTCCCATGCTGCAGATTTGTTAAGGATGTGTGAAGCATGTGGTATGCATGCATCAGAATATTACTGTTCTAAATAGTAGTTTAATAATAATAATAATAATAATAATAATAATAATAATTATAATAATAATAATTCTGGACTGAATATTAATTAATAGCCCCCACCACATGTACAAATCAGGTACTCTCTCTGAAGATCTAAGTGACCATTTCTTAACGTATACTATTAGGCATAAAGTTGCATGTCCACATCTACCCACCTATAAAACAATAAGAAATAACAAAAACTTCAACTTTCATAAATTCTTAGAAGAACTTTAATTATGCAATTGGTCAAATCTAAAACAACTACCACTAGATGAGGCAGTAACACACTTTAATAACACATTCCTGGCCATCCTTGACAACCATGCACCTGCACGCTCTTTTATAATTAAAACAAAAATTGCCCCCTGGCTCACTAAAGAAACCAAACTACAGATCATCCAAAGAAATAATGCCTGGAACACCTGGTGCTCCTCTAAAGCCCCACAAGATCAACTGAAATTTCGATAATATAGGAATGATACACAAAAATTCATATTATTAGACAAAAAAAAACAAACAATATTTCTGCCATCTACAGCAGAAACACCACAACAAGCCACAGAAGTTCTGGGCAGGTATTAACAAACTCCTCCACCCGGGGCAATCCACAACTCCAGCCCCCTCAGCCCCAACCCAAATATCACCAGAGTCCATTGCCAACACTTTCAACAGTGTATTTACAGAGACCATCCAGGCCCTTGCTAGCAAGCTTAAAACCAGTTGTCCTAATGCTGAAACCCTTAAACCCAGTCCCATTCTCTCCTTCAGTTTACAAAAAGTTCTGACTTCACTCCTTAAAGCCCTAATTAAAAAACTCAAACCAACCACTCTTTCAGTTGATCTCCTCCCTGCAGACTACCTGCAAAAAGCTGCTGATGTTATAGCATTCCGTCTCTATTTTGGTAAACAGAACCATAACTGAAGCCTCTATCCCCTCTATCTGGAAAATATCACATATCATATCACCCCACAAAGGAGGCAGCTCCATTGAGCTGTTAAACTATAGACCAATAGCTATTCTTTCCCCTATGGCTAAAATTATGGAAAAGTGTATCCATAAACAACTCTTACAATACCTTATTCAACATAATCTTCTGTCCAAATCCAAGCATAGATTTAGACCTCAGCACAGTACCACCACAGCCCTGCTCTACTTTTCTAATGTCATAAATGCTAACGGTAACAACAACAAACTAACTTCTGCCCTGTTTCTCGATCTTCCCAAGGCCTTTGACATGGTTAACTGCCAGCTACTCTTACTTACCCTAAATAACATATCCCTAAACAACCATGCCATAGAATGGTTTCAATCTTATCTTAGTGGAAGACAGCAGGCTATCCTTTGGCAGGACAAACTCTCCACCCTTCTCCTTTTTATCCTTGGTGTCCCTCAAGGCTCCATATTACGTCTCCTTTTTTCCCTCTTTATCAATGACCTCCACACTGTAATCCCAGACGCAACCTGTATACAATATGCAGATGACTCCACCCTGATGTGCTCAGTTTCTACCCCTACAGATCTCCTTAGTTTAACCCAGAAAACCTTTAATACAGTGGAAAACTGAATCTGTAATCAACAGCTGATATTAAACCCTAATAAAACAAAGCTATTGCTCTTCTGCACTACTCGCAAATCCTCTCAACCTTCATTTACTATAACATCTAAAGATGGGACCATAATCTCTCCAGATATGTATACCAAACTCCTGGGTGTTATAATAGACAACAACCTCAAATATGATATGCATGTAAACCAAACTATTAAAACCGTTAATAAAAATCTTGGCTCCCTATACAAAAACAAACCTTTTCTCACCCCTTTAGCTAGGACTGCCATTGCCCGTACCCATCTGCTTTCAACTCTACTCTATGCCTCGTCAGTACTCACTAACTTGAACAAAACTGATCTCAGCAAACTCTCTAGCTGCTACACTCAAATTGCCAGGTTTGCCACAGGAACTCCCTACAGGACACACCATTGTCAAAACCTAAACCTCTTAGGATGGCTAGAACTCCCCAGGCTAATTCAATATAATCAACATACTGTAGCATTCAAGGTTATTAACCATTCAGAAAAAACACGCTCCCTTAAAAAATTACCCATACCTACAAAAATACTAGGCCACTTCATTCCACTACAAAACTTTTTGGTTCAATCTGTTAAAGCTAACAACCTATCTGGAGAATCTTTGTTTGCAAATTCAGTAGGCAAAACCTAGAATCCGCTCGCATCTGACCTTACTCTGAACCCCTTCCTTAATCAGTTCAAAAAAATCTAACCCAGTATTTTAAAACTCACTAGTTATGTCCTTGCTCTAACCCTGATTAAATCCTAATCTACTTCCATATCCCTGCAATTTTTTTATTCGCAGTGACTTACCTCTTACACTAAAAGGTTTGAAAAGAGAAACTAACATCTCTGCAGATACTCTGTATATAGTTGCACCTATAGGTTTGATAAGAGAAACTGTAACATATTTGTATGTTTCTGATTATAAACTGTATTCTTCATAGGCTTGAAATGTGAGACTGTAACTTGTATGCTAATACAATATGTCTGTGCATATACTGTAACTTGCTTGTCTTTATCTGTTTGTAAGTTTGGAGCTTTTCTCCCCGGGCCTCCGCTGAAAATGGACATGTATCCAGTCGGGCTATCCCAGTCAATAAATGTAAAATAAATAAATAAAATAAATAATTTTAATAGAAATTTAGCAGTGCTGAAAGTTAAGGACCACTTTGTTGGTATTTAATGCAGTTGTATCAAATTAAACATGCATATCTCAACTGTAAAAGAAAATATGTATGCCTTAGTCTGTAGTACAAAGGAAAAGTTCCATGTTCTCAAATAACAGTGAACGCGCATCTCTAAACTGTAAAAAGAAAGTATGCATGCAGTAGTCTGTATGACAAAATAATAGTACAGTATTAGAGAGTAGTCAGTGGTTGTGGGTTCAAAACCACACTTCCCAAATATACAATACTGTTAGGTTTTGATCATTTTTGCAATGTAACTTCAGACCTTTATACCAGCGGCACAAATGTCCGTTTGTAAACTGTAATCAGTATAATTGGAACATGTATATGTCCAATATGCACACATCAAGGATTGGTGGCTGCAATCTGTCCTATAGTGTGCGTCTGTTATGAACTGTGTAGTCATAAAAGTAATGATGAAATTTGTTAGGAGTTTGTAGTGTTAAAAGTAAAGGTAGCAGAATAGAGCCAGATAATTGTATCAATGCTTTGTATGTCATATAAGTTACTAATATTCCCCCTTTTCTTCTCTCACAACAACCCTTATCTTCTCTCTTTTTTTAATTTTTATTTTATGTTTTTCCCACAGCACAGCAGGTTAGGCCTATCCCACAGGATTCTTCTGCTCCCACTACAAAGGCTACAGCACCACTGCCCAGTATGTCTGCTGCATGACCTGGCAATACCCACTCTGCTGCCCCTTCACTATCTGAACCCTCAGGTAGTTCTGCCCCAAAGGATATGCCTGAGGCTTCCTCCAGGAGCAGTGGCAAAGGTGGTGACTTTATCACCTGAGAAGAACTGCCAGAGATGGTGCATAGGATTGTGAGCTGCACTGTGGGTGCACGCCTATGCTGGATGGAGTGCCTGCTCTCCATCCTGGTTCAGAATACCCACAGGAGATGCAGGCATTGGATACTGCAGCCAATGGCATGGTAAGGTGACAATGATGAATGTCCACTGGGTGAGGACTAGATTCTCACTGTCAACCAGCTTGACATGCATGGGACCTTGCTTTCCCACCCTCTTTCCAACCATGATGTTTACCCACCTCTTGTGTCCTTCTCACTGTCCATGTCTCTTGTCTTGTTTGTGTTGTCTGTCTACAATTGTTTCCTCACCTAAATAACTTACTTTACCCAAACATCCCTATCCCTTCCCCAACATTCCTCCTTCTCTCTCCCAAAAAAAAACAAAAAAAACAAAAAAAAAACAAAAAAATGGGCACCTGCCCCCCCAAAAAATAAAAATTGTCGCATACACAGCTCTCCATCTCACACACGTCTTCATGATACACTTTATTTGGACCAATTGGCTATACAACATGATTGTATTGTGTTCACCCCTCTCTCTGGAGGTGACAGTCCACATTCAGTTAATATTTTGCATATATGATCATGTTTTATTGTTGAAGAAATGGATAGTTACGGCTCTTTCCTACATCCTTCCTGCACATTCCTGCCCTCTTTCATTTTGTTTTCCCCTTCCTTCCTCCCCATTTCACCACTTTCCTGTCTTCCCCATTTCTTTTTTTTTTAAATTATTGTGAGTTAGTGCGGCTTACACAACATGAAGCAAAGGTAAACGGCAGCAATATAAGTAGATGTATTTAAGGTATCATACACATTTGTAAAATTAGTACTTACATCTGTATTCTTACCCAGTAACATCTGCCTCCAGCAACAATGCATTAACCATAATGCCACAGAGTCAGTTAGCTAGTAGGTGTATTTTATACAGTCAATAGTAACTGACATAGTTTAGCAAGGGTTTCCCTTTGTACTCCTCTGTGCTTGTTCCCCATATCACTAATGTCATATCTTTACCACTAATTTTGTATGATGTATCATTGCACAATCCCCAGTAATGTTTTATAAAGCATTATTGCACGATACCTATTCAGTTTTATAAAGCATTACTGCACAATGATGCACGATGGTGTGCATTGCCCGTCATCGTTAAGCAACACTAATACAAAAGTAGTTCAATATATTAGCTACAGCTGTATTAAGAACCAGTACCATCTGGCTCCAAAAAGGGATGTATTACTGCATTAGGTGAATCAATACCTACAGCCAGAGAGTCAGTTAAGTAGTAAGTATATGCAATGGCAGTTAAATCTGCCATTTGGTATTCAGTCTCTAAAATACACCTGCTACACAACTGAGTCTGTAGCACCATCTGGGAATGTATTGCTACATTAAGTGAATTAATACCTGCAGCCAGAGAGTCAGTTAAGTAGCATGTATATACAACAGCAGTTAAATATGGCATTTGCTATTCACTCTCTAAAATGCACTTGCTATGCAACTGAGTCTATAGCACTGTCTGTTAATGCATTGATCTATTAATTTCTGGGGTCAGATTGTACTGGGTTCAAATCCAGGTGTATGTAACAGCCTCAAATGCTGTTATGTGTAAATCCAAATTCTGAAGTGTGATAGATGGTCTGGACTCTAAAATAATGCTAGATGGTGCTGGCTTCTAATATAACACTAATAACTGCTTTATGCTGTAGTCGCAAGCTAGTGCCTGATGCACACCAGTACACAATTATGCTTTAAAGAAAAGAAATAGGAAAGATAGGAAAGTGGTGAAATGGGGAGCAAGCATGGGAAAGGGCAAAGTGAAAGGTGGGCAGGAATGTGCTGAAGGGATTTAGGACAGAACCATAGCTATCTATTTCTTCTACAGTAAAAAAAAAAATGTGCAGATGTGCAGAATATTAGCTGAATTTGTCAACCCCAGAAAGAGGGGTGACCACAACACAATCATGTTGTATACCCAAATGGCCCAAATCAAGTGGGTATAGGACAACTTTTTATTTATTTATTTATTTGTTTTGGGTGTGGGGGGGGGGGCAGGTGCTCTTTTTTTTTTTTTGTTTTGTTTGTTTTTTTGAGAGGCAAATGTTGGGAAGGGATGTAGGTATGTCCAAGTCAGGTACATTGGGTAGGTGAGGAAGCAATCACAGTCAAACAGGGCATAAAAAACATAGAGACAGTGAAGGACAAAAAAGGTGGGTGAACACTATGGTTGGGGTTAGGGTGCGGACATCGCCAACCCATGGATGTCAAACTAGGTGACAGAGAGAATTGAGTCAACACCCACTGGGCTGGCATCATTGTCACCACTGTGCTGATGGCTGTAGTGTCTGACATCTGCATCACCTCATGTCATTCAGTGCGATGATGGAGCAGTGTCTCCATCCAGTGTAGGCTTGCACCAACTGTGTGGCATACAATCCTATGCACCGACCTTGGCAGTTCATTGCAGGTGATAAAATTGCCACCTCTGCCACTGCTCTCGGAGGGAAGCATTGGCTTATTCTGTAGGGCAGAACTACCTGAAGGGCCAGGTAGTGCTGGTGTAGCAGAGAGGGTGCTACCAGGTTCTGTCCTAGATGCGCTGGGCCTTGGTGCGGTAGCTGGTGGAGTTGGCGCAGGTGGATCCTGTAGTGCAGGCCTACCCTGCTGTGCTGTGGGGAAAAACTAAAATATAAAAGAGAAGATAAGGACTGGGGTAAAAAAAGGGAGAACATTAGCAATTTCATATGTGACATACAATGCACTTATCCAATTATTTAACTTTATTCTGTTACCTTTGCTTTTAAGACTAGGAACTCCTAACAGATACCTTTTTTTTTTACTGTTAAGACTACCCAGCTCATAACAGATGCATACTATCCTGCAGACTGCAGCAAGCAGTCCTTGATATGTGGATATATTGCACATATGTGTGTTCCAATTATAGTAATTACAGTTTACAGCAGGCCATTGGTGCAACTGCTTTAGAGCTGACTTTACATTGCAATATCAATGAAAATGTAACAGTATTGTATCTTTAAGAAGTGTGGTTTTTGAACCCACAACTTCTGACTACTCTCTAATAGTGATCTGTTGTTTTAGTCTCCAGATTAATGCATATATGCTTTCCTGTTACAGTTGCAAGATGAATGCTGAATTTGATACAAATGTATAATAAACCAATAAAGGTGTCTTTACTTTTAATTCTAAAATAACAATGCTATTCGGTTGCACATATACCACTTGCTTCTTGCATCCATGCCAATCTAATGGCATGGGTTTGTGCATTCAGTTCTTCGTCTGTGATGCCTGAGCAAAAAGTAGAACAGAACAGAATACCACTATGAATACCAATTCTCACTATAGCCAGATTTTAAGTCTTAAAAGTAGTCTAATTAAGTGATACTTACACAACTGTGGGGTGCCCCCAGTCCTACATTCCTCAAACCAATAGTAAAGGGTATCCTTCTTCCTCATGTAGAGGTCTATGTAGTGATTCCTACATTGTTCACCAGTGCGGGGAATACCAGTAGCACTGGTCAATGCCCAGGCAAGAAAATTCCATGCCTCTGACTTGTAATCTGAGCCACTATAGTTCTTCTGCCATAGTCTGGTGGAATGTTCATTCACTAGGAGTCCAACAAAAACTTTGGACTCCTAGACACCCCATCTTTGAGCATGGAATCTCAAAACCTCTCCATGAATGCCTGACATGCCTACCACAGATCAAGACCAATATAGAATGTTGTTTTCCCACCAATTGCAGGTATCTTCCTTACAGTGCACATTTTTTTTTTGTTTTTCAACATTTGAAAGTGTTGTGCATCACTTACCATCATGAAAACATGGTAGGTGAAGGTGAGCACTGCTGGGCAATGTATTTGTGCAATGGCCAACAGTCTTAATTGAATGCATCCAGTTTATGTTTGTGGTTGTCTGAGTCCTGTATGCTACCTGGTGGTCTATTCGATCACCAGTCTGTACACTGTCACTCTGCATGCAAACCAGATGGGAATAGCCAAATATGTTTGTGCTAAGCAGATCAGTGTGTAAACAGTGGTCCCCCCAAATAAAATAAAAAAATAAAACAAAATTAAAAAATGTGAAAAAGAGTTGAAATGTGGAAAATAAATCTATGTCATGCACATCAGAAATTGTTAATGCACACGAGATATGCCTACATAGGTCTGGATTACAACTGTCACTCCAAATGCATCTTCAGAAAACAGGGTGGGTAGCTTATCCATCTTTACCATACAAACAGCTTTGTTGTCAATAAACAAAGCAATTCCTCACACAACCAAGTACAACAGAATGTACACTGATATCAAGGCATAACCTGTCATTTGTAAATGTATTGTATTTAATAAATTTGGATGTTGTGCACTTAGTAAGCACACCACTTGTTATGATTATTCCTTGCAAATATACAGTTCTGTCTTACCTTTTTGTGTTTCTTGGTCATTCATCAGTTATCTGACCAGTACTCAGAGACATGAAGTATGTAAGCCAGTCTATATCATTTACCTTAAAATGTGTGAGGATATTAACTGGGAATACTGTGGTATGCAGTTTCCATGCAATAAAGGGCAGGTTGGATGGCACAAACAAGCATAGTCTGCTCTTTTTTGGGGGGGGCAAATGTGAGTTCCTGTTATGGCACACGCAAGTGTACATTGTTTTTTTTGGGAGGTGGACTCTGGCTGAGCTACTGTTATGGCACAAACAAGGATATGTTGTTCTAGTTACTCTTCTTGTTTTGCATCCTGCCTATTTGATCTTGTGAGAGTTGTGAAGTTGGAAATGGTAATGTGTCTCATTACTTTCTAACTCCTCTCTGTTATGATTTCCTTTTACAAAGGTATGATGATAAACTGGGGGCATGCAGCGATCATCAGTAATTTGGAGAGGTATGAATGTCTGAATCATTGATGCCTGAGGCCTACTACTTGCTAATGGGCACATACAAGCCAAATAACTCTCTGCGGTCACATATGTTAATTTGTCTACAAATCTCCCATCCTTTACTTGCCTACTATACCAGCTGATGAAATACATGGACATGCCAAAATATTATTATATAATACAGTACATGTTCTGGACTTACCTTGTAAAACCAGCAGTTGCCACAATGTTAGTTCATGGTTGACTGTGATGCAAGCAGTGCACAGCCAATACATGGGGAGGTAAAGGCTCCAGCTCTGAGTTGAGACTGGCAGAGGTTGCAGAGTTCTTGTATCATGTCCCTGTCCATCCTGCAGCACTCTACAATGTCCATTTCATGTATGTTGTGATAAATTAAATGTGGCCTGAAAACTCTTCTCCGCCTATTGGCAGCAGCAACATTGCCTGCAGTCTGCAGCACACACAAATGGAGAAAAGCAGCAGTGGCTGCTAACATTCTCTCTCTGTAGACTTTCTGTGTCTGTGCTCCTCTACTTCTGAAATCCACAGGAAAAAAACAGCATGAATACTACATGGTTTCTTTATAACTTGTTGAATGGCTCCACCAGATTAGTTGATTAGCATGCAATTCAGCTGCTTATGTTGCAATTAGCTTCTCAGAAATACAAACTAAAACAGATGCAATCCATTAATAATATACTCCATTATAAAAAGGTAAATATGTAACTAGCAAAACTGATGGTGAGAACACTTGCTACATGGTTGTAGGACTTCACAATACCAAATTTGTTTCAATGATATCTTTACAGAGGAGTTTTGAATTCGAGGAGCTATGCTCCCATTTTGTTACTAACATAATGCATATGTTGAAATATATTAATAAATAATGTGAATCAAAGGCTTTTATACTTTTACCTGTATGCATTAGTTAGAAGTGTACTGATGGCATGGCCCTGTTTGTCAAGCCATTTCAAAGGTAAAAATGATTGACAATACATGAAAATGCAAAGTTGTGTGATACATGTGTATAAATGTTTCAGGAACAGCTCCTTTGAAAGCACTTTTAGCATTTCAAAGATGTTTTATAAGCAAAATGGTTCATGTGCCTGTTCTTTTGCCGGTGGGGGAGCAATGAAAAGTTACTGTTATATCACAATCTAGAATGGACTGTTTTTTATGGGGAGCACAGTTGAGTTACTGCTATGCACATACAAAGATATGTTGCTCTTGCTACTCTTCTAGTTTTGCACCCTGCCTGTTGTTTGTATTTCACATCTGTAGAATGTTTTATGTTTTTCCAGTGGGTAATACTGACTGGCCACCTTTATTGTTTTTTCTGGTAACAGTGACTTTGTAGTCATGTGATACTTATGTGTTTGAATATTGTGTCATCTTTTAGGACACAAAATGTCAGTGAGGCAAAGAACCTCCTTTGGTGAAGCATAGAATACTTATGTGCTTTAATATTGTGTTGTCTTTTAAGACACAAAATGTCAGTGAGGCAGACCCCCCTTCAGTGAAGCAGAGAACAATATAATTTTTGATAGTCTCTGTCAGGATGGGGCATTTCTGCTGGGAAGGGGTTGGCCCAATATGCAAGAAAGGCTATGAGTCTGGCAGCAGAGTATTGCCAACATCAGTTCTGTGCACAGCCACAGCAGGACATTTGAACAGGTGGACCATAGACATGATTATCTCTGCAAGGAGGTGAGCATCAGCTGTTGCTTGAGGCTAAAGAGTAACCAGGGGAGAGTCTGCTACAGAACCACCTCGCAATCCCAATGAAGAGTCCCTGGTGAATATCGTCCAACATGAGAGCTCACAGCAGAGTGGACCACAGCATGTCCTTGATCTGGGCACTGCTACTTCTGATTGCCAGGAGGAGCTTCTAGTTAGGCTTTGTTTTATGACCAGTTGAATACTGTTGTCTAGTAAAACAATTGAAATAAGTTACTTCTGTATCACATGTCTTTTTTTGTGTGGGGGGGATATCAGTTTGCTTTAGTGATAAGCTCAGTTTGGAGTTGTCAGTCACATTCTTGTTGAATGTACAGTTAATGCAGATATAGAGGAGTACTTGTAGTACCCCCTGTCTTACTGTTAAATATGATGATCTTGCCCTTACCTCTTGCCTAACTTATTTCAGGACCATCAGGAATCCATCAATGTATGCCTCCTGCAGATGGCAAGCCAAATAAATGTCTGTCAGTACTGCAGATCAATTTAAAGAAATATCATAATGTGTCATTTTAGACTTATGTGTGTATAGCTGTCTGTAATAGTAGCAGGACTGTTAGTTGTTTAGCATATATTGCACCATAGAAGTGTCGGTATTAATGTATGCCTGTGTTTCTTCCTTTTTATCAGAGGTGATCATGACAGTCAGAGTGTGGGCCTTGTGCCACCTGATGTCAGTGTCTCATCAGACACTGATGATAATGGTGGTGAAAATGAGGCACAGGCAAGGGATGTTGAGGTTCAATCTGACACAGAGGTTGACATGCAGCCACTCCTTCATTTTCCCTGTACACAGCCAATAGGCCTATGCCTACCCAGTCCACAGAGCCCACAGATATAGGACAGGTGGAGGGTGATGACATTGATCAGGGAAGTGTGGCTACTGTGGCTGCAGTGCCTGCTGAGAGTAGCTGTAGCCAAAGTGAGGGTGAGGTGCCATGCAGAAGGGTTGATAGGGGTGTTCAGAGGTGGCCTGCTGTCCCTTCCTCATCTGGTGCAGGTGTCTCTTCCCGTGTCACTCAATGTATGTTTAGGGCCATCATGGAGGCACAGGCATGTTCAGAAAGGTGCTCCAAACAAATACTCAGAGTTTTAGATGTGGCACAAGCTGACATGCATAACTGCCTCCAATGTGTTGCCGATTCGCTGGATTGGATGAATGACAAGTTGGAATGTGGGGTGCCTGTGATGGACCGAGGGGTGTCTGTCATGAAATGAACAGAGTCTGTGATGAAACATCTGCTGGGAGGGGAACACCATCCTCATGGACATCGATCAGCCACAGCATCTGCTGATAGCCAACATTGCCATGCCTGATCATGCTCCTGTAGTGGTAGTATTTTCACTGGTCTGTCAGTGAGTGTGCTGTCCACACCCAGACATAGCAGCACATGGGGTCATGGTCCTGGCCATTCCTGTGAAGGGAGTATGTCCATCAAATGTTAGTCATGTTCAGGTAGCAGCACTGCATCTGAACTTGGATGTGGAGATGCCAGTGCAACTCCTGGCAGAGCTAGTTCTCATGGTTAGGGGTGACATCAAAGAACTACCAACTCTACCATGCATGGCTCACACCTGTCTGACATATCAAGATGTAGAGCTATCACTGAGCTTGTCTGTGTTCATGCAGAATCTCACACACTACTGCCAGATGGAGGGCCCCTATAGACATACACAGCAGTTACATGGTTCAGCCTGCCTGCTTCCCTTTCTTACTCACAAACACTCACTGAACATTTGCATCAGCCTAGACCTCCTGCCCCCATACAACACCCTGTGCAAGTGATGATAACTGTGCCATATCCCTGTTTTCTCTTTTTTGATTCAGGGATACAAAAGTTTTGTGTCTGATGCACAGGGTGCATAACTACATTAGTGCCTAGTATATCTGAATTTGTGGTGTTGAACTGATAATTGTACCTGTCACTTATATTTGCCTTGCCAAATTGTACAGTGGATAGCATCACCATGACAGTATTTTCTAGAGTATTCTCTTGTAAGGGTTATGAAGTCAAGAGCTACAATGTGTCTCATTACTTTCTAACTGTCTTTAATGTTTTCCCGTACATAGGTATAGTGCACATCATAAGACATGCCATCACATTCAGATCTCAGGATTGTATGACAGCACTGTAGTCAAACTCATCAGAACAATAATATAGTATAATGCTTTTTTTTTGCATGAACCTCACCAGACACATGCAGCAGCTGGACAGACCACAGGGCTTTCTCATCAAGACAGCACAGGGCCTACTAACCATGCCATAATGCATGTGGAGAGATTAAAAGATGTGCCACTGTAATCTGTCTGTTACTGGATTACATTGTAACTGTTATTGTAAGCCTCTTAGTTTTGGTTTAAGCACTTTGGCTTCAGGCCCATTGTTTTACATTAAGAAGGTCTGTAGTCTATACTCTTGTGAGAGGAGAAGGTAGCCACTGCCCTTCTGAGCTGGGAATTGATGGAAGAAGGCTTATTGTGCCTGTTGTTCTATGTGCTTTTGTTCTGGTTTAAACACTTGTGTTCCAAACCAGATATTTTACATTAGGAAGATTTGTGGTCTAAACTCTTGTGGCAGTAAAGGATAGCTGACACACTTCTAACCTAGGAATTGCTGGTGAAGGCTTATTGTGCCATTTTTCTAACTGTCTTTGTTTTTGTTTAAACACTTGGGTTCCAGACCAGTTATTTCACACTAGGAAGATATGTGGTCTACACTCTTGTGGGAGTATTTTACTGAATTGTTGCTTTATTTAAACTTGTTTTTTTTTTTTATTTTTTATTTTTTTTTGCTGTTGTGACTGGGATTTTCTGCACTTTGAATTTCTAGTATGTCTGCATTTTATAGCATAGACTAGATTCAGTCTTGCTGAATCTAGACTGTTTGGTACTATTTGAGCACTAAAACCAGCCATCTTACATTAAGAAGACCCCACTGCAGTCTTGTTTCAGACGTGTGCATCCAAGGACCCATCTGATTTTAGGATTGCTGGAATAAGGCTCAGTCTTGGGCTTTACTTTTGTTTACTTTTCTAAAATTGTTTAAATTCATTTGTATTTCAGCATTGTGTTTGGGCAGATTTGGACTCAGTTTACCCAAGCTGCAAAGAGATTGCACTGCTGCTCTGCAAGCAAGTCAGTTGTGTTGTGAAGCATTGCCGTGGTTTTCCACCCCTAGCCCTCCATAGAATAACAGCTTTCTTTTAGTCTTACAGCAAAACCTGGTCCATCTAGCCCACTCCCCGCTAGTTACTACAGTATTTACCTGCAATAATGGACAGACAGTTTCCCACCATTTTGTCAACCAGCCTGATTGACATGGGCATCTTGAGGCAATGCAGCAATGCAGCAATTGCCTTATGTATACTGACAACCAAGTACTTCTAAAACAAACAAATACAATATGTGACAGCTGTATCTATTCTATGAATTTGGAATCAGTTCTCTCACATAACAACAAACGAGATATCAGACAGGCTGTCAGCACACACACTTCACATCTTGCACTTAACAAACTCACAACACATAAACCCACATATGTGGAGGTACTTGCTAAAAGCCTACCAAAAGATCAGAGACCTCCCAAGTGCAAACCTACTGCACATATATTGCAGACCCAACAGAATTTACTACACATAATAATTCACACAACAGTGTCTCAGCCAATAAGCCCCTAAGGCGAAACACCTCAAAAACAAATGTCTTGGTCATAGGTGACTCCATAGTGATACACACAGATATGCCCCTCACCAGACTGGACAAGGAGAAGGTCACGATCAACTGCCTGTCGGATGCCAGGTTCCTTCAGATCATGCACGTAGTCAAGTCTATAACTATGTGGTTATAGCCCAGCAAATGAGTGAATTAGAACAGGATAATGACAATATATTGAATGATTTAAATTTTGAAAGTTATTTAACCAACTATAAAAACATTTTGAGTAGTATTGACAGTGGTTGCCATGTAATATTTCAAAGAAAAACTAATAAAATTAAAAGGGATACGGATGAGTACCATGATCAAAAGGTATATCCTTTATCCAAAGGTAACTGTGGCAACCCAAAATTGACAGTTAATGAAAGCGGAAAAAACGGGCAAGATATGATGCATTTTCAGCAAGAACAGCGCCCTTTAGAGGAAGGTCTGAGACGTTCCGAGAGGTTACGCAATCGTGGGGAAAATGTTCCACAGCAGAGAAGAGAGAACAACGAGAAGTATGTAGAACAGAGAGCGCATTCGAAGAAATGGGGATTCCAACCGAAATACCAAGACAGTCATCACAAGGCATGGCGATAGAAGGCCCCGAGGAAGTTCCATTTTTAGTGGCTAAGGCTTGGAATCTGAATTTAGATTTGGCGTGCAGGACGGAAACCGATGATGCAGCTTGTTCAAAGGATTTTCAATACTTTTTTGTGTCAAAGTCGAGTAAAAGCCCAACAGGTGATTTAATTGACAGTAATTTTATTGGGAGTTCATCTTTTAGGGACAAACAGCAGGAAGACACCGACAAACTTCATATAGAGGAAACAACTGACCCGTTGCTGCAAGTAAGTATTTATCAGACATCTGAGGTCTTATTTGATGCCGACCAAACCAAATTCATGAATTTTGACTTGAGACATTGTACTGATACAAAATCCGAACAGAATAATTTTTGTGATTCACTTGGTAATGATTTTACAACTGGGTTTGTGGTGAGCCAAACCAATATGGGGTGCACTGGTACTGAGAGGTTAGTTTCGAATAGTATGGGGAATTGGCTGTCAATACTAGTGTAAGTTATTTGAATAGTGATTGTAGTAGTGTTTTAGAAGATGTTCCAAATATTTCTGACCTCATTGAAGTTATGCAGGAAGGGAATTATTATTTTTCAAATTTTAGTGAACATGTGATTGTTTCTAATAAATATGGAGATTTCAAGGTATATAATTATTCAAGTAAGGATTTAGATGTAAAACATGCCGAACTACTATCCAAAGGGTTCACCTTTGTACCGAGTAGAAGGGGCAAAATAATTGATGTACTTGTTGATTTAAAGTTACTGACTCGAAAAATGAATATTAGGATGTGTTTTGCTCAAGATAGTGATCAAAATAGTAGTACTTTAAGAAAACCAAGTAAGTTTAATCCCCCTGCTAATAGTACTGTGGCATTATTTGAGAAGGCATGTGAATTAGAAATAAGGGAGTATTTTAAAGATAATAATAGAAATAGGAATGATTTAAAAGGCAATAGTAATTTAACCAATGATGAAACAGTTTTGTTAAGTGAGCTTATTAAGGATAAAAGTATTAATTTTATGAAACCAGACAAGGGTAATGGTATGGTGGTCATGGATAAAAATGACTATTCAGACCACATGTTTAAAATGTTAACTGGGGATACTTATGAGGAGGTCACTTTAAATGAAATTCATGTGGCTTTCTCCAAGATAGATTTAATGACTGAAGATTTGCTTTATCAAGGTCAGATAAATGTATTGGAGTTTGATTATCTGAGAAATGAATTTCCTATGATAACTAATATATTTGGCATTCCCAAATTGCACAAAGGATGGAACAATGTCACATTTAAACCCATTGTGGATGGGAAAAGAAGTAAAACCTTTTTTAATAGCAAATATGTTGATTATCATCTTCAAGGGGGGCTAGCCAAGTTTGACTGTATTACTAGGGATTCGTGGCATTTTTTACATAAGTTAAATGAGGCCAAAATTGATTGTTCTACTGTATTTCTTACTATAGATGTTCGTAATTTGTATTCAGTGATCCCTAATGATATTGGTCTGGAATGGCTGGAGAGTCAATTAATAAAAACAGGATTGTTTGAGCAGGACCAAATTAATGTATTTACAACACTTATGGAAATTGGTTTAAACAATAATTTTCTGTTCTTTGAGGGTAGTTATTATAAACAAGTAACTGGGGTAGCGATGGGGGTGGCTTGTGCCCCCATTTACGCTAATTATGTAATGTCCTTTTGGGAACAGGAATATGTTTTTCGGAGTGAGTACAATCAATATATCCAGCAATACACGCAATTTCTGGATGATATTTTCATTATTTGGGATGGTGGGCTTGAAAATTTAGAGACATTTTTACATTTTTTAAACAATACTGTTAGTTTTTTTAAATTTACTTATGAATATAGTGCCACGGAAATATGTTATTTGGAAGTCCACGTAGTGGTTGACCATGATAAAGGAAGCCTTTCATCTAGTATTCATAAAAAGGCTATGTTTTCAAATTCTTATTTGAATTATCAAAGCTGGCACCCGAGCCATCAGAAAAAAGCTATTGTTAAGGGTCAAATGGTTAGGGCTGCCAGAATGGTAAATAATTATCAAGAATTTGAAAGTGAATTAGAGTTTATTATGGGAATGTTTATAAAAAGAGGGTATCCTGTTGTTTTATGTAATTCTATAAAAGACGAAATTATATCTAAAAGAAACAAAAGGTTTTATCAGCCCATCTTAAGAGTTGGTGTACAGGAGGTCAGGGATAGCAGCTTGCAGTTTGACAATGTACGAATAGACATAAGAGAGGGAAGGGGATCCTTATATTTCATTACTACTTATACTTATGATACAGAATTTTTAGTAAAAGTTGTACGGAGAAATTGGGAGCTTTTGAAATTAGATGAAAATGTTTGTAATAGAATGAAAATTCCCCCAAAAAATGTATATAGGAAGGATAAATCCTTCAAAAACCTGTTGGGGAGAAGTGGTTACCCAAACAGTTCTAAATCTTTTAGACCAGTAGGAAATTTTAAGTGCGGTAGATGTAGTTTATGTAGGTACATTTTTACCACAGAGAATAAAATTGTAATAGCTAATAAAATTACATATATCAGGGGGCATTTTAATTGTTTTAGTAGAAAAGTAGTTTATCTAGCTAGGTGCAATCATTGTCCTGCATTTTATATAGGAAAAACGTGTCGAGCTTTAAGAGAAAGGATTGATGAGCATATGTTAGATATTAGGCACATGAGGAACACTAATGCCCTAGTTAGACATATTAGACAGCATCCAGGACACGATTTAAAATTTTGTGTTATTCAACAAATTATTAAGGATAGTCAAGGTCGTATCCTGGATGTTCGTTTAGATATTTGGGAAATGAAGTGGCAAATAAGGTTAGATGCCACTACCTTTCCGGGTATCAATGACGATATTAGCATTCCCCCCCCTTTTAAAATTGAAACATATGTTGGGTTAATGTTTTCTAATAAAGTTTTAGTGTTTTAATGTTGTCATTTATAAGATAAGTATTTTTAAATATTCCTCAAATGGTATTCAAATGTATTGTTTTAATATATGTGGAATACGTAATAATAATATTATTACCCATTATTTAATTGTAGTTGGTTAGTTAGGTAATGTTTGTATTTTATGGGGATTATAATGAAACGTACTATATGATTTATATATTAAGTATATTTAGAATTTCTGGTATAGAACAGTTGAGAGGTGTGTTCCTTTAAATAGTGACTATGTGCAATTGGGTAATTAATTTTCCCTTAAGTTAGAAGTATATATAAAAGGAGTGTGGTCTGTAATGTATTGTTTTGATGAAGTCTTTGAATGTAAGACAAAACCTAGGTATATTTCTTATTTTTGCAATAAATCAAATTTTCATCCAGTTTAAAATTCGTGTGGGCCCTAGTGTTTGGATTGCTTCAACTTCCGTGGTTGGATTTACTGTTATGGCTCTGTTGTAGTGCATGCTGAAATGAATGACTTGAGATGTATCTCAGTGGACTATATGAAGAGATACATGACTGAACTCTCACGTTATTTGTCCCAGACAGGTATCTTCCTACACCTAAGCAGCATTCTAACTTCACCCAGGATGATGCCTCAATGTAAACAAAAAATCATTGATTTCAACAATTGGCTTAGCTTCTGGTGTTGATCCAGGGGATCCAGTATCTATCAGCCTGGGAAGATATAGTTGACAGACCACGTTGCTTTGCCAGAGATGGTCTTCACCTGTCACCTCTTGGCTTTCAGTTACTGGAAAAGGTACTTACCTTTTCCACACTAACTTTTTTTAGGCAATGTCTAATAAGAAAATCCCTGATGTAAAAAAAAAAATCCACAAGAGACAAACTCGGTTATGTTGCTTAATGCAAGGAGTCTAAATCAAAAACGGCACTCATTGGAAACACTTCTTACCTTGGAAGATGCTGATGACCGTGCAGTCACAGAGACATGGTTCATGGCCACAGGGAGTGTCCCCAGTCATGCAAGGCTACAGTACCTTCCACACATTCAGACCTCAAAGCAAACATGAAAGCACCAAAGGCAGAGGTGTATAGAATTTCATTAAAGACAAACACACCTCCAGAGTGGTCAAACAGTACAACTCCCTAGAGCTACTCCAAATCCAACTAACTGTAGGTAAAACACCTTTCCATATTGTTGCTAGCTATAGGTCCCCCACCATGAACCATGAGAACCAATCTGCCTACCTGGACCTACTTGAGTCACTAACTTTACAGCCAAATACATTGGTCATGGGTGATTTCAACTATCCTTCCATCGATTGGGAGTCATGTATGAGCACAGACATGCTCACCCTAAGGTTTATGAACTTTGTTAATACAAATGCTCTGGAACAGGTAATCTGCACCCCACAAGGGGCTTGAATGTCATAGACTTAGTAACTCACCAACATAGGGGGTGTCTGCACTACCCTTTGTGTGTTGCTCTCCCTGGTAAAATCTGATCGTAAGTCTTGTTTGAATTAACAATCATACCTGACCCCCTCATGAGCATAAAGGATGAACATTTTCTCCAAAGCAAATTATAGCCTCCTTTGTGATGGCATAAATAGTTTCAAACACCCTACTACCACTGTCAACAATGACTGCTATACAGTGATATACACAAATGCCCTATATAAACACTTCTACAAGCATATAGACTCGGCTGTATCAGAATGGATCAAAACAATATCCTCAAAAAGAAAAAACAAGAAACCCTGGTGGGCATCAAGCATAAATAGGTTATACAACAAGTGGAAGAAACTAATATCTAAGAACAAGAGGGAAGTGACTCAGCAGAGGAAGGACAACCTCCACAGTTTGAACAAGCAAATTAGATATGTTGTAAAGTCCTCTGAAGCCAATTATTAAGCTAAACCAGTATTTCTAGCTAAAGATAATCACATGGCATTCTTTAACTATGTCAGAAATCTAAAAAGGAAGGCCCAGCTTTGTGCTGAACAGATACTGGATGTTATCACTCATACTGATGCCCAGTTGTAGTATTTTTAACTGGGATAAAAGTTTGTCATTTGATTCTGATGAAGTTTTAGGATACAAGCAGACGAAAGCTCTTAATCATCTGTACAATAAATTTCTGGTTTTATTGCATTGTGGTGTGTAGTTCTGTTCAGAACTTTGAACTGGGATTTTTTGTTTATTGGTTGAAATTAATGTATCTTGACATTTGGATGTGTTAGTCATGATGAGGGGGTAGCTATTAAGATATACAGTAAGGTAGAGGAAAATCTGAGTTATGTACAAGTGAAGAGCAGGTCTAAAATTCTAGGTGGACAAGAATAAATGAATAAGTCACTGGACAATTCATAGGGCTAGATGAAAGAGGAAGTTATTTAGCGAAGGTAGTATGAATTAATTTTCTCGGAAAGCTGGGTAAAACCAGATGAGAGTGGAGAATACATAAGGAAAAGAGCCAAAGAATGTTTGGTGGTACCTGGTGTGCTGTGAACTTTTCTCTCAGTGTCCTTTATAAGGGTGCAGGTAGACAAACATTGATTCTGTTACTTTATTTAGTTGCATGACACTTCAAGTGGTTGCATTCTAAATGTGGGAGGGGGTGTCCTACTGTTTGGGGCTTTATGCTGAATTGTAACAGTCCCTCTCCTGAGTAGATATTATATTCTGTTGCCTGGTATGCTGTGAACTCCTCCCTGACTGTACTTTTATGGAAATAGGTGAGGAAACTTTGTGTTTGCTATATGATGCAGTTGTAAAGCACTGAAAGTATGTTCTGTTTAGTAAGGGCATTTCTTCCTATTTGGGCTGTGTGCTGAATTATAACAGTTTCTCTCTTGTGCAGACATTATATTCTGCTGCTTGATGATATTTGGTACCATTCCTGGTGGTCATTTTAAGAACACAGGTCACAGGTGAAGACATTTTGTTTTATTGTTTTATTGAGTTGTAAAGTACTGAAAGTACATGCAGTTTAATTGGGGCCATGTCTTTCAGTTTGGGGTTGTGTGCTAAAATATAACTGCCCTTCTCTTGAGCGGACACTATATACTGCAATTTGGTGGAGCTTGTTGTGCTGTGAACTCTACCATGGCTGTCCTTTTAAGGACAATGTTGAAGAAATTTAGAATTTGTAAATTTATAGCACTGAAAGTAAATGTTATTTAATGGGGGTGACCCTATTTGTGGCTATTTGCTGAGTTAACTGTCCCTTTCTTGAGCAGACACTATTTCCTGCTGTTTGATTGTGTTTGGTGTGCTGTGGTCTTTTCTCTGACTGTTGTTTTAAGGAAACAGGTGAAGAAACTGTGACTTTATTATTTCATTTAGTTTTACAGCACTGAAAGTATGTTCTGTTTAATGGGGCAAAGTGTCTTCCTGTTTGGGAATGTGTGCTGAAGTTTAAATGTTCCTCTTTTGAGGAGATGGTATCTTCTGCTGTTTGATGGTGCCTCTAGTGCTGTGAACTCTTCCATGAATGCCCTTTTAATGACACAGGTGAAAAAATAATTCTATTTTGTCTAGCTGTAAAGCAGTGAAAGTGCATGCTGTTAATAGTGGCATGTGTCTTCCTAGATGAGGCTGTGTGCTGAACTACAACTGCTCCTCTTTTATGTGGATGCTATATCTTGCTGTTTGGTGGTACTCAGTGTGCTGTGATATCTTCCCTAGATGACCTATTAAGGACATAAGTGAAAAAAATGTTGATTTTGCTATTTTATTTAGTTTTACAGCACTGAAAGTAAGTGCTTTTTAACAGGCTATGTCTTCCTATTTTGGGCTGTGTATTGAACTATAACTGTTCATCTCCTGAGCAGATGCTTTATTCTGTCATTTGGTAGTACTTGCTACAATGTGAACCCTCACTGGCTGTCTTTTTAATGGCATGCATACTGTCTCCTTGGCTAGGGTTGTACTGCTTTATTCTCTGCATACTTTCTCTTGGTAGCATTTCCTCACAGATGTGGGCCTGTGTTGTCCATTTCCCTTCCCCCTTATAGCTTTGGCCTACATGTTTCACATATACATGGTATATGTTATGTGTATATTTACCTTTTTATATGGTATCACTGTTGCAATGTGGGTGTACTGGTACAATAGTACCTTCTAAACCAAAAGGCGAAAATTTCACTCCTGACCACACCAACTCATACAAAAAGACAGGTTGAACTGTGAAAAAGGCCAAAACACTTCTGAAGAAGAGGTAATCCAACAGCAATTCTTAACCAACAACAAATTTATTAAGCGCTTTTGTCTTGGACAATTCCAAGACTTCTTCAGAATAAAAACCAACAAGTTTCAGCTTATATATGTTAACATAATTGATTAATTACATACATAGTTAGGTATTCAACATTTTTAAAAAACAAGCTTAACTAAAACCTAACATTAATCTATCTGATCACTGCCCTTAATTTTAAAACTGGAGCTATGGACAGAGTATCATTCAAAACGTACACAATGAGGAACCTTGTTTGCAGACAGAAACGCCTCCGAGTCAAAAAGCTTCTTAACGCTTTTATTTTGAACAAACCAAAAGAGCGTTTTCGCCACAGACCACTGCAGCTTCTTCAGAGAAACAAATTAGACAAAAAACACTCACTTTAAAAATACTACATCAGGAAATGACATATTCCTGTTTCCTGTTACCAGACAGTTGTATTTAAAAACACATACAAAGTGCTTAAAAATTAAAGGGAACCCACATTTAGAATCATTTTTAAAAATAACAAACAACAATAAGAAATGGGTTCAATTATATGAAAAAAGCTCTCAGCAACTTAACAATAATATGGATGACAATAAACAGATATCATTACTATTTACAATAAACTACTATACAAAATGTGTAAGTAGATCTATCGAAAAATATACTCTGATACTCAATTAAAACATTAAAACAAATTTGCCTTATATGAGGTGTGTATAAGGGATAAATACTGCCCATATTTGCTCAGGCTTAGTTAATTAAACATTCTGTTTATGCTATAGCCATGCAGGACTAAGGAAAAAAAAAGAAGGAAGGGGGGGGGGAAGGAGAAGGAAAGGGAGAAGTGTCCTTTGCCCTGCGGAAAACACGTGCGACCTAAAGATTCTGCACGTGAGAGTCCATTGTGTCTTCCTACTAAAACCACTAAGACTAGTTTGAAAACCTGGGTGTTAGGTTAAGCAAGCCCTGGATAGTAAACGGTCAAGTCAACTGGCTAAACCCAATATATTAGTACAAGGTGCTAAAACCACACAAGACTGCCAAGTCGTCAAATATGTACTGCCTGATATCCAGGTCAGACCTAAAGTCAGAGAAAACTATATAGTAGCAATAGGTTTTACCTGAAATAACTTTTTAATTTAAGAACTGGGGCAATGTTGCAGTTAGTGTTAAGGCCAGGAAGACAGAAAGCGTCCAAGCGCAACTGCCAATCCAGCTCGCAATTTTCTAGTATTAAAGATACAGGGCCCCTTCTGATTTTTAAGGGTACATGGTCTATAGCCATAAAGCTGAAACTATGTCCTGGGAACAATGCAATATGTTTGGCCAGTGCGTTGTCATCTTTACATGTCCTAATTGCATACAAGTGCTCATACATCCTATCTCGCAGTCTCCTGTCGGTTTTTCCGATGTAGAACCCAGAGCAACAGTTGCACATGGCAATATATATAACTGATTTGCTCTCACAATTGAGTGCATGCCTGATGACAAACTTCCTGTCCCTAACAAGGAATGTCTCCCCTGTTCGGACATTGTTACAGAAGTTACAGAATCCACATCTGGACATTCCTTTCCTTTTATAAAAACTATGCTGTTGGACATCCCTTTGTAATAATTCCTTCAAATTTTTAGATCGCTTGAAAATAAATCTGGGTTCATTTCCCAATTTTCCTGCTAGTAATGGGTTTGAGGATATCAACCTCCAATTCTTACGGATGATGTCCAGAATTGCTTCTGAATTAGTACTAAAAATAGTGACAAAGCTCAAAGATAAATCTGTGTTTGATTCTCTGCGGTCATCATTACTACCTATTAGACCACTTGTGGGCACATCATCTGTGAAACTACTAACTACACTAGAAGAGACCTTTTGTTTAGTCAATAAAGGTGTAAAAGCCTCTAGTTCTTTTAAGAGTAACTTCCTCAATAAGTTCACAAACCATTTTCTCAGGATAACCACGGTTAGTGAACATTTCCTTCAGAAATGAACATTCCTTAACGAAATCCACAAGGGTGCTGCACATTCTTCCTGCCCTCACCAGCTGTCCCTTCACTATAGATCTTTTCTGTTTGTGAGGGTGAAAGCTGGTGAAGTGCAGGAAAGAATTGCAGTATGTGGCTTTCCTAAAGACGGTGGACCTGAAGCACTGATGACAAATATCCTTCGTAAGTTTGACATCTAAATAATCCAACTCGGTGGTAGAAAATTTAAAAGTGAACTTCAGGAACTCAGTGGAATTACTGATATTATCCACTAAGTTTTTCGCTTCCATTTCTGACCCCCTGAACAGGAGGAACATGTCGTCAAGGTAGCGGGTGTAGAAAGTAACAGGGCCATAATACCAGGAGATCAGCCAAGATGTTTGCTTCCCAGTACCCCATTACATAGTTTGCCACACCTGCTCCACATGGGGAGCCCATCGCTACCCCCCGTTTCTGTAAATAGAAGTCACCGTCAAATAGGAAGTAGTTACTGGTTAGTACTATTTCAAGTAATTCCATAACCAGTTCGATCTCCAATCTGGACGCCCCAAAATTTTGTAACATTGACCCTGTCCATTCAACCGCCTCTAAGTGCGGTATGCACGTATAGAGGTCAATGACATCAATAGTTAACAAGTTGTCTTCTTCATTGAATGGCAGTTTGTTTATGTTGTCCAAAAATGTCCATGAGTCCTTACACACACTTGGAATGTACTTAACGTATTTGTCCAAAATGTGTGTGATTAGTTTGGAACATGGGTAAGTAATAGAGGATCTACTGTCAATTAAAGCTCTCATAGGGGGGTCAGTAACACTTTTGTAAATTTTAGGGATCCCAAACATAACGGGATCTTGGAAGACATGATGTCAATATAATTGTATGTCTTGATATCAATTTTCCCCGTTAAGAAAAGGTCCCTGAAATATCCCCTGATCCTTTGTGTGGTGCCGTTAACTTCATTTCTTGAAGCTTTTGTGTAGGCATCACTATCAAGAAGGGAAGTCATTTTCTCATTATAGGTGACATTATGAAAAATCACCAAGCCTCCTCCCTTGTCCGGTTTTAACACCCGTATAGGTAACTGACTAAGTTCATCCAGTAATAAGCGTTGTTCTTTAGAAATATTGGGAGTTGTGGTCCTATTATATTCATTATATTTGTTACCCAAAAATCTGAAGTCAAATTCACACATGTTCTCAAACAATTCCAACGTTGAATGTAATGGAGGGTTAAAACACTGGACAGTTTTGGTAGTCCTACATTGGGGATGGTGTTTGCTTCACCATGATTCACAGCCTCTGTTTCATGATTGAACAGTAACTTAAGATTCATTTTTCTTACAAAACACTTTAGTTCAATAATTTCTTTAGCAACATTCCCATACGAAGTAGGAACAAAAGTATTTCCAAAAGCTAACAGTTCTATCAATTGTTGGTCCAAAATGATGTCAGAAAAATTGTAAATGGTAAAGTTGCCATTCGTGTTAGTAAGAATGACAGGGGGCCCACCATGAGAAGGTGAGCTAAAGACATCAGCATCGACTATACTAGAACTATCTGCCACCAAGGAGTTGGGTGTGAGGTCAAACAGGGGCGAGTTTGTTACTTCGTTCTGTTCCTGTAAGTCTTCTTGCTGCGTTGCCCTAAAAAATTTTTATTGTTACTATTCCCTGCATTATAAGTGTTGTGCCCCCTGTTGTCATTATAACCTTTGTCACTTCTCTCGTGGCTTCCCTTATCTTTAGCAAAGCCCTTAATTCTATTACTCCTTCTAGGTGTTGGGGTAGCATGAACATTCCCAGAGTCTTCTTCATCAAGGTCTTCTACCCCGTCCTCATCCTCACCTAATGTTTGGACAGGATATTCATTATTACTACTTATACGAACATGTCTGGTCCCTTTAAGGTTAGGGTAAGCAGCATTTTTACCATAAGCCTCTCTGTCCCTACTCAGTTTTTTACTTTTGTTTCCCTTTAGTTTAAGTAGCAGAGTATCAATACTGGACAGGATCCGTCCGTAATCGAACTGGTATCTACTAAAATCTAAATGTTGCTTAATCTCGTTGTCTAAATCATTAATTTCTTTTAATACAACATCAACATTTGCACCATAGTGCTTAATAATAACATTCATTAACTCAGCACCATGTTTTTGAAAAAGAGCCTCCAGGTCGATCAAGAAGTCATGGTCTGAAATTAAACCAGAAGGCGTAAATTGTTCCATAAGCCTTTTGGTACAATATTTTCATTAATGCATTGCTTGAAGTACGCAGACTCAAGCTGCAGTTTTTTTAATTTTAATAATTTAGAGTCAAAAATCTTAAGCTTTTCTGATAAGCATAAGCCATCATTATTAGCAACAGTACCTGTATTTGTTCCTTGCTCGATGAACAGCAAGTTAGTAGTGTCCAATAGCCAGCCACCGAGGTCTGGAATTCTATTATTAGGCCCTGTGGGCATATTGTCATTACTGGAACCAGCAACTACTCCATTCCGAGCAGTTGTTTGGACGGTGGTACGTCGTTAGAGGCTACTGCAGCGCATTTAACCAATCCGTCTTGTTGCTTCCAGGCCACTCTGACTTAAACCGGAAAGCTGTAATCCAGGTCCTTGGCTCACTCCTGTGCCAGGAACATCGGCAGGTGACATAGTCCGAGGGTTAGGTTGCGCTGCTGGGATCCAATCTTCATTTGGGCCCTGGCTGTGCTCTATTGTCAAACCATTCCGGCTCGGACCATTTCTCAGTGCATGGAAGGAAGCTTGCATCGTATCCATCCTCGAGTTCATGTCATCCAGTCTAGCTGATAGACCTGCTATCAGCGAAGTTAAGTCAGTGTGTCCATAGCAGTGCTGCCAGTTGCCATTAACTCAACTGTTAGTCAACTGCTAACAACTACCGGTGAAACAAGGTAAAACACGGAAGGCTGCAAAGCTGCAAACCAACAGGAATCCTCCAGCGAAAAACCACAAAAACTACTTTCAGACAAGTCAGACCAAAACGTACACAATGAGGAACCTTGTTTGCAAACAGAAACGCCTCCGAGTCAAAAAGCTTCTTAACGCTTTTATTTTGAACAAACCAAAAGAGCGTTTTCTCCACAGACCACTGCAGCTTCTTCAGAGAAACAAATTAGACAAAAAACACTCACTTTAAAAATACTACATCAGGAAATGACATATTCCTGTTTCCTGTTACCGGACAGTTGTATTTAAAAACACATACAAAGTGCTTAAAAATTAAAGGGAACCCACATTTAGAATCATTTTTAAAAATAACAAACAACAATAAGAAATGGGTTCAATTATATGAAAAAAGCTCTCAGCAACTTAACAATAATATGGATGACAATAACCAGATATCATTACTATTTACAATAAACTACTATACAAAATGTGTAAGTAGATCTATCGAAAAATATACTCTGATACTCAATTAAAACATTAAAAACAAATTTGCCTTATGTGAGGTGTGTATAAGGGATAAATACTGCCCATATTTGCTCAGGCTTAGTTAATTAAACATTCTGTTTATGCTATAGCCATGCAGGACTAAGGAAAAAAAGAAGGAAGGGGGGGGGAAGGAGAAGGAAAGGGAGAAGTGTCCTTTGCCCTGCGGAAAACACGTGACCTAAAGATTCTGCACGGAGAGTCCATTGTGTCTTCCTACTAAAACCACTAAGACTAGTTTGAAAACCTGGGTGTTAGGTTAAGCAAGCCCTGGATAGTAAACGGTCAAGTCAACTGGCTAAACCCAATATAATAGTACAAGGTGCTAAAACCACACAAGACTGCCAAGTCGTCAAATATGTACTGCCTGATATCCAGGTCAGACCTAAAGTCAGAGAAAACTATATAGTAGCAATAGGTTTTACCTGAAATAACTTTTTAATTTAAGAACTGGGGCAATGTTGCAGTTAGTGTTAAGGCCAGGAAGACAGAAAGCGTCCAAGCGCAACTGCCAATCCAGCTCGCAATTTTCTAGTATTAAAGATACAGGGCCCCCTCTGATTTTAAGGGTGCATGGTCTATAGCCATAAAGCTGAAACTATGTCCTGGGAACAATGCAATATGTTTGGCCAGTGCGTTGTCATCTTTACATGTCCTAATTGCATACAAGTGCTCATACATACTATCTCGCAGTCTCCTGTCGGTTTTTCCGATGTGGAACCCAGAGCAACAGTTGCACATGGCAATATATATAACTGATTTGCTCTCACAATTGAGTGCATGCCTGATGACAAACTTCCTGTCCCTAACAAGGAATGTCTCCCCTGTTCGGACATTGTTACAGAAGTTACAGAATCCACATCTGGACATTCCTTTCCTTTTATAAAAACTATGCTGTTGGACATCCCTTTGTAATAATTCCTTCAAATTTTTAGATCGTTTGAAAATAAATCTGGGTTCATTTCCCAATTTTCCTGCTAGTAATGGGTTTGAGGATATCAACCTCCAATTCTTACGGATGATGTCCAGAATTGCTTCTGAATTAGTACTAAAAATAGTGACAAAGCTCAAAGATAAATCTGTGTTTGATTCTCTGCGGTCATCATTACTACCTATTAGACCACTTGTGGGCACATCATCTGTGAAACTACTAACTACACTAGAAGAGACCTTTTGTTTAGTCAATAAAGGGGTGTAAAAGCCTCTAGTTCTTTTAAGAGTAACTTCCTCAATAAGTTCACAAACCATTTTCTCAGGATAACCACGGTTAGTGAACATTTCCTTCAGAAATGAACATTCCTTAACGAAATCCACAAGGGTGCTGCACATTCTTCCTGCCCTCACCAGCTGTCCCTTCACTATAGATCTTTTCTGTTTGTGAGGGTGAAAGCTGGTGAAGTGCAGGAAAGAATTGCAGTATGTGGCTTTCCTAAAGACGGTGGACCTGAAGCACTGATGACAAATATCCTTCGTAAGTTTGACATCTAAATAATCCAACTCGGTGGTAGAAAATTTAAAAGTGAACTTCAGGAACTCAGTGGAATTACTGATATTATCCACTAAGTTTTTCGCTTCCATTTCTGACCCCCTGAACAGGAGGAACATGTCGTCAAGGTAGCGGGTGTAGAAAGTAACAGGGGCCATAATACCAGGGAGATCAGCCAAGATGTTTGCTTCCCAGTACCCCATTACATAGTTTGCCACACCTGCTCCACATGGGGAGCCCATCGCTACCCCCCGTTTCTGTAAATAGAAGTCACCGTCAAATAACAACGCTTATTACTGGATGAACTTAGTCAGTTACCTATACGGGTGTTAAAACCGGACAAGGGAGGAGGCTTGGTGATTTTTCATAATGTCACCTATAATGAGAAAATGACTTCCCTTCTTGATAGTGATGCCTACACAAAAGCTTCAAGAAATGAAGTTAACGGCACCACACAAAGGATCAGGGGATATTTCAGGGACCTTTTCTTAACGGGGAAAATTGATATCAAGACATACAATTATATTGACATCATGTCTTCCAAGATCCCCGTTATGTTTGGGATCCCTAAAATTTACAAAAGTGTTACTGACCCCCCTATGAGAGCTTTAATTGACAGTAGATCCTCTATTACTTACCCATGTTCCAAACTAATCACACACATTTTGGACAAATACGTTAAGTACATTCCAAGTGTGTGTAAGGACTCATGGACATTTTTGGACAACATAAACAAACTGCCATTCAATGAAGAAGACAACTTGTTAACTATTGATGTCATTGACCTCTATACGTGCATACCGCACTTAGAGGCGGTTGAATGGACAGGGTCAATGTTACAAAATTTTGGGGCGTCCAGATTGGAGATCGAACTGGTTATGGAATTACTTGAAATAGTACTAACCAGTAACTACTTCCTATTTGACGGTGACTTCTATTTACAGAAACGGGGGGTAGCGATGGGCTCCCCATGTGGAGCAGGTGTGGCAAACTATGTAATGGGGTACTGGGAAGCAAACATCTTGGCTGATCTCCCTGGTATTATGGCCCCTGTTACTTTCTACACCCGCTACCTTGACGACATGTTCCTCCTGTTCAGGGGGTCAGAAATGGAAGCGAAAAACTTAGTGGATAATATCAGTAATTCCACTGAGTTCCTGAAGTTCACTTTTAAATTTTCTACCACCGAGTTGGATTATTTAGATGTCAAACTTACGAAGGATATTTGTCATCAGTGCTTCAGGTCCACCGTCTTTAGGAAAGCCACATACTGCAATTCTTTCCTGCACTTCACCAGCTTTCACCCTCACAAACAGAAAAGATCTATAGTGAAGGGACAGCTGGTGAGGGCAGGAAGAATGTGCAGCACCCTTGTGGATTTCGTTAAGGAATGTTCATTTCTGAAGGAAATGTTCACTAACCGTGGTTATCCTGAGAAAATGGTTTGTGAACTTATTGAGGAAGTTACTCTTAAAAGAACTAGAGGCTTTTACACCCCTTTATTGACTAAACAAAAGGTCTCTTCTAGTGTAGTTAGTAGTTTCACAGATGATGTGCCCACAAGTGGTCTAATAGGTAGTAATGATGACCGCAGAGAATCAAACACAGATTTATCTTTGAGCTTTGTCACTATTTTTAGTACTAATTCAGAAGCAATTCTGGACATCATCCGTAAGAATTGGAGGTTGATATCCTCAAACCCATTACTAGCAGGAAAATTGGGAAATGAACCCAGATTTATTTTCAAACGATCTAAAAATTTGAAGGAATTATTACAAAGTGATGTCCAACAGCATAGTTTTTATAAAAGGAAAGGAATGTCCAGATGTGGATTCTGTAACTTCTGTAACAATGTCCGAACAGGGGAGACATTCCTTGTTAGGGACAGGAAGTTTGTCATCAGGCATGCACTCAATTGTGAGAGCAAATCAGTTATATATATTGCCATGTGCAACTGTTGCTCTGGGTTCTACATCGGAAAAACCGACAGGAGACTGCGAGATAGGATGTATGAGCACTTGTATGCAATTAGGACATGTAAAGATGACAACGACTGGCCAAACATATTGCATTGTTCCCAGGACATAGTTTCAGCTTTATGGCTATAGACCATGTACCCTTAAAAATCAGAGGGGGCCCTGTATCTTTAATACTAGAAAATTGCGAGCTGGATTGGCAGTTGCTTGGACGCTTTCTGTCTTCCTGGCCTTAACACTAACTGCAACATTGCCCCAGTTCTTAAATTAAAAAGTTATTTCAGGTAAAACCTATTGCTACTATATAGTTTTCTCTGACTTTAGGTCTGACCTGGATATCAGGCAGTACATATTTGATGACTTGGCAGTCTTGTGTGGTTTTAGCACCTTGTACTAATATATTGGGTTTAGCCAGTTGACTTGACCGTTTACTATCCAGGGCTTGCTTAACCTAACACCCAGGTTTTCAAACTAGTCTTAGTGGTTTTAGTAGGAAGACACAATGGACTCTCACGTGCAGAATCTTTAGGTCGCACGTGTTTTCCGCAGGGCAAAGGACACTTCTCCCTTTCCTTCTCCTTCCCCCCCCCCTTCCTTCTTTTTTTCCTTAGTCCTGCATGGCTATAGCATAAACAGAATGTTTAATTAACTAAGCCTGAGCAAATATGGGCAGTATTTATCCCTTATACACACCTCACATAAGGCAAATTTGTTTTTAATGTTTTAATTGAGTATCAGAGTATATTTTTCGATAGATCTACTTACACATTTTGTATAGTAGTTTATTGTAAATAGTAATGATATCTGTTTATTGTCATCCATATTATTGTTAAGTTGCTGAGAGCTTTTTTCATATAATTGAACCCATTTCTTATTGTTGTTTGTTATTTTTAAAAATGATTCTAAATGTGGGTTCCTTTAATTTTAAGCACTTTGTATGTGTTTTTAAATACAACTGTCCGGTAACAGGAAACAGGAATATGTCATTTCCTGATGTAGTATTTTTAAAGTGAGTGTTTTTTGTCTAATTTGTTTCTCTGAAGAAGCTGCAGTGGTCTGTGGCGAAAACGCTCTTTTGGTTTGTTCAAAATAAAAGCGTTAAGAAGCTTTTTGACTCGGAGGCGTTTCTGTCTGCAAACAAGGTTCCTCATTGTGTACGTTTTGGTCTGACTTGTCTGAAAGTAGTTTTTGTGTTTTTTTAGAGTATCATTCAAACCAGGTTCAAAGAAGGAATTCAGGAGAAATTGCCACTTTAATTTGCATAATTCAATATTCATTTCCCACCAACCACCTCTTAATTATTTGTGAACAACTTCTAATATGCCAAATTTAAATCTTTTAAAACCAATACATATTAATGAATGTCTATACAATGCATTTTTATCATTTGTATGAGCAATAGCATAACCATGTTCATATGTACATTTTCTCAGTTGTCTTTCAGTTTTGCCAACATAAAAATATTTACAGATATCACATACTGCTAGGTGTACCAAGCCTTTTGTTGGCACATTTCCCAGGTTTAAACATCACTGGTTTCATCTTATTAGGTAAACATATACATTTATCTTCCCGAATAAATTTGCAACAGGAACAGCAGCCACACTTCATAGTACCCTTTTCGGATGGGTTAATAACTATAATATTATGTTCAAACAAGTGTTTCAGATTTTTACCCATTCTGTGAACAAATTTGGGTTCTTCACCCAACATTCGTGTGAAATTTGTATTACTCCTGAAAATCACCCAATATTTTTTCATTATATCTTTCACCTCTTTTGAGCCCTCAACAAAGGGAACCACCATGCTTCTATCACATTCCTTTGTTAATGGGTCTGTTCTGGACCTCACATTTCTTCTTCCTGTATTTAAAAGGGGCTTAAACTTTGAACCCCAGGTTTGTGCTACCTCAAGGCTCACCCTATAGATAAGGTATTTGGGGTATCCCCTCTCTACGAATAGTTTAGTAATGAACAAAATTTCTCTTCTCAAGAGATTCAAATCTGAGCACATTCTTTTTGCTCTAACTAATTGCCCTTTCAAAATGTTCTTCCTCATTTTAAAGGGGTGCTGGATATTGAAATTTAGATAGCTATTGGAAAAGTTTCCTTACGGAAAATTGTGGAACAAAACAAACTAAATCTTTATTTATCCTAACATTTAAAAAATCAGTACAACTATTCGAACTGTTACTAGTAAAATTTAAAAATGAGGGAAGATGATTTAAGTAATCAGTCAGATCCATATTAGCTGAAGCATGTACTTTCCACAGGATGAAAACATTATCCAAAAAATGGAGATATAGATTCCATCTATCTTTAAATTCAGTAAGAAATACAAATTTTCGCTCCCAGGCATACATCACCCTATTTGTGTATATGGGGGCACAACTGGCTCCCATTGCTACGCCCTTTATCTGCTTGAAATAACTTCCCTCAAACATAAAATAATTGTTGTATAATATCATATCCATGACATTAACCACAAAGTTAATCATAGTACTGTTCAAATCCACAAGATCTATAATAGCTTCTAAAAATAAATCCAGACCTTCCTTGTGAGGGATACTTGTAAATAAGTCAACAACATTGATTGTGGTAAAAGACACTTCTAGTAAAAATAATTCTTGTCCAAGTCTAGACAAAAAGTCCCAAGAATCCCTTAAAATGTAGTCAACAGACATAACTGTTTGTTTAAATAATCTGTCAATAAACACCCCTAAGGGATAAGTAGAACTACCTTGTGATGTAATAATAACCCTATAGGGTGGGTCTACTACATCCTTGTGTATCTTAGAAATTCCGAAGGTTTGTGGTATGGTAGGATGTTCAGTTTTGAGAAAATTAAATAAGTCTTCAGAAATAACTCCCTGGAGAAGAGAATCCTCCAAAAATAATCGTACCTTCCTGTGTGAAATCATTACTTCATTATAAGAAGCTATATTTACTGTTTCATTGTCATTAGTCACTAGTGTGTTGTCCATTTCCCTTCCCCCTTATAGCTTTGTCCTACATGTTTCACATATACATGGCATATGTTATGTGCATGTTTACCTTTTTATATGGTATCATTGTTGCAATGTAGGTGTACTGGTACAATAGTACATTGTGCCATCATGTTGGGTATCATACACATGCAACACATATGCAAATAAGGTGGTGAAAATTGAGTTCATTCCATCACCGTTCCTGTTATACTTGTTTGTTGTACATTACCTAGGAATTTTTATGCTTCCTGCATATGCACAAGCTTGTATTCCTTAATTTTCATCAGTCATATATGTATTACCATTTACTTCATATTCCATGTTATCAATGCGGTTTTGTGTGATGAATCTTCTTTCTGTTAGGATTTTGATATGCCTTTGCATGTCACACACATATTATAAACTTGACAACCCATCTGAGCTGCCTCTGGCATGACATATATCTTTGATGTATAGATCCCGTTTCTTGCGTTTGTGGTGTGTATACTTATGTGTTTATTACAGTGCAACATTAACGCTTTGCTGTAGTACTGCTCTTTGGCACTGTGCTTGGTGGGTTGCATTTGCTTGCAGAGTTGGAGGTTCTAGTCTTTGCTCTGCTTGTCTGTTCCTGCAATTATTCATCCTTGCTGTTGCTTGGCTTCCACTTGCACTACTGATAGCCTAGGGGATGATTGTATTCAATATCCACTGTGTACTGCAATGATGGCAATACTCATTTAGTTTTGTCCAAAACACACCTACCATTGGTCATGCTTAGTCTGGTATGATTGTCACACAGTTTGCAACATCTCAGCAATGATGTGTACATTGGTACATATGCATTTTTGTATTGCACCATGGCTGGTATGTATCCATAACCTGTTTTGCCAGTTTTCCTTCAGCCATGTTATGTAGTCTGTATATGTGATGTCCCTGTACCTCACATTTCCTTTATGTGCATTTCCAACCTTTGTCATGCCTTGTGATATTTTTTATATGTTTATAACTGAACTTTTGGCCTCTTCCACTTTCCATGTCTTTTCCATTTTTTCTGTTACACAAAAAAACAAAAAATGGGGCCTATTTCCACCCCAAAAAATTGCCCATGTTGGTCTGCCACTTCCCCTGACTTTCTGCATCTCTGTCATCATTCTTGTGTACCCCCTTCTTCACCCTCACCCCACATCTGCCTTTCAATTACCCTCTTTCCTTGATTGTGTGCATTTCTTGTATTCCCATCCATGTCCTACGCCTATTGTTAGCTACTGTTAGCCCTGGTGAAGTGACCATGATTGCTCTTCACTTTATTTATTTTTTATTAGAAATTGTGCAGTTAACATGGGATTCCATAAATTATGATGAGTGTATTTATATATGTCCATTTATGAATTACAGTATCCATAATGGTTGGCAGTTATTTGTCATTTCTCAGTCATAACAACTGATACATGTTTATTTTCCTTTTTTAATTTCCACCTATTACTGAAGGTTCCATTGAGCTTGTATAAATTCCATACATGTTCATTGGTAATGCACATATATATCTTACTTCATAAACATGTTTTCTATGCTCAATTTCTGAGAGACTCGGTTGGCTACAATCACCTGCATTAGAAGATGAAGTTAAGTGCAAACTTGCAGTACCGTATTTTAGTCTTATGTTAAGTGCAAACTTGCAGTTTTAAAATTATTGTATTTTATTTTTTCTATTACCTAATTGTTTCACTGAATAGTGTGCTGTGTCACTCTCTGCTGTAAGAGGGGGTGGTGGTCTTCTCACCTCTTTGTTATCTGATATTTAACTGTTAGTCTAGAGGGCTTCTTCTGTACTTTAAGTGCTAGCCACAAAGTTTGAGAATTCATTTTATGCTCAATTTCTGAGAGATTTTGTTGGCTACAATCACCTGCATTAGACGCTGAAGTTAAGTGCAAACTTGCAGTACTGTATTTTAGTCTTTTGTTAAGTGCAAACTTGCAGTTTTAAAAGTACTGTATTTTATTTTTTTCTGTTACCTAATTGTTTCACTGAATAGTGTGCTGTGTGTCTCTCTGCAGTTAGTTCCCCACCTACCCTCCCTGTTCTTGTCTTGGTGTTAGTGTTGCTGGCTCTGGAATTGCCCACCCCTCCCATAAGTCTGTATTTTAACACGCCTCCTGGGTCCATCTCATTTGCTCACTTAACCGAGTACAGTGAGATCATATTCTGAGACTAGTGTTCACAATACTTAAGGCAGAGAGAATATTTGAGAAGGCCAACCCACTTAGGTTCTTCCATCCTCTCTCCTTGCACTTTACTAACAAAAACAAATTGCACTTTATTCATCTGCTTTTACTATATTTGTGTTTCCTCCTACTTTATTTTGCTTTTACCTCTTCTTAAAAGTACTCAGTTTTATTTATTCTGCTGTATTTATTACTGCTTGGTAGTAGCCTGATCAAATTGTAACTGTTATTCTAAGTCTTTTGGTTTAAGAACTTGGGCTTCATACCAGTTGTTTTACATTAAGAAGGTTTGTGGTCTGCACTCTTGTGGCAGGACAGGTAGCTTACATCATTCTAAGCTAGGAATTGCTGATTGAAGGATCAGTGTCTGCTATTCTAAAAGTGTATTAGTTCTGGTTTAAGCATTTGGGCTTCAGGCCAGTTATTCTACATTAAGAAGGTTTTTGGTCTGCACTCTTGTGGGAGGAGAGGCTGGATTCTGCCCTTCTGAGCTGGGAATTTCTGGTCACAGGCTTATTGTGCCTGCTTATTTGAACTGCTTCTTACTGAAATTGGTGCACCTTGTTGCTGTAGCATAGACCAGATTCAGGCCTGCTGAATCTAGCTTTTTTTGTATAACTTGAGCACTGATCTAGGCCATCTTTTTTTGGAGAAAGTTCCCCTGCACCCTAGTGGAAGGACCGTGCAGTTAAAACTTGTCTGATTTATAGACTGCTGGAACAGGTCTCAGTTTTGAGCTTTATTCTGGTTAATTGGGTAACTTGTTTAATTCAGTTTGTTCATTTTCTATTGTTTTATATATATTTATTTATTTTATTTAATATTTCTTTTACCAGGATAAGTCCAATTGGACAACAGGTGTCCATTTTCAGTGGAGTCCTGGGGAGAAAAGCTCCAAGGAAGTAATAATGTGAATACACATGATCGATAACAAGAAAGCTAGCATACAGGTAAAAAACAGTTAAATGCAAAAACAATCACATCGTAAAGTCAGGTTACATATCTACAATAACAGGTTACATTTTTACAATAACAGGTTATATGTCTACAATAATAGGTTACATGTCTACAATAACAGGTTACATGACTACAATAACAGTGCAATCTGTGTAAATAAGATACTCAACAGTAGATTGATATTTACAAGATTTACAAGCAGTACATTGCAGGTGACAGTATGCTGTACGCATTGGAGGCTTCAGCGGGTAATCTGCCTACTGGGCAGTGAGGATTCTGGGGGAGGGGGGTTTGCAGTTACAGAGAGGGTTAGCAAAGAAGTGTGATCTAAGGAGGACTTTGAATGTGCTTGTGTGATTTTGTAGTCTGAGTTCAGGTGGGAGGGTGTTCCATACTTTTGCAACCTTATGAGAGAATAGGGCTTCTCCAGAGCTGTTCTTACATGGATTGACTTCAATCAGGGATTTGTTACTTGATCATAATTCCCTGGTGGAGTTGCAAAAGTTTAACATGTCAGCTAGAGCAAGGGTTCTCCCAGGATGGTATAGAATTTGATGAGCTATGATGAGTTGGTGGTAGTGTAGCAGGTTTGGAAATTCTAACCAGTGTAGTTTAGGTAGGGATTGGCAGTGGTGGGAGTGTGATCTACTATTGGCAGCAAACCTAGTTATTTTGTTGTAGCAAGTGGAGAGTTTTTTTCAGGTCGGTTTTATTAATGTTGGTAAAAACTGGAGAGGCGTAAAGCAATGTTGATAAGAGATGAGTTCTGGCTATTGTGGCTCTAGACTCAGGGGTTAGGAACTGTTTACAATGATAGAGGCAACCTATTCTTTTTTTTGGACTTTAGAGATAGTTTGTGATATGTGTTTTTTGTACTTAAGTTGTTGATCAATTGTGACACCTAGCAGTTTGGCCTAATCTACTGGGGTGATGTGGGTGCTGTTGGCTGTCAGGATGGTGAAGGTGGAGGCACACTGTTTAGTTGGGTGGAATTGAATTAGCTGTTTATTTTTTGGGGGGGGGGTTAATATCAGTTGGTGGTTGTTTAACCAGTTCTCTACCTCAGTGAAGGATTCCTGGGCTTTACTTTGTAGTAGATGGATGTTGGGTGCTGAGCAGATTAGGGTTGTGTCATCTGCATACTGGACAATATTGGCTTTAGAGGTTGCTTGGTGGAGATTATTTGTAAATATGTTGAAGAGAAAGGGGACAAAGACTGAGCCTTGCGGGAAGTCGCATGTGATGGGGAGTGGGGGGGTAGGGTGTTGCTCCATTTGACAGATTGTGAACGGTTGTTTAGGTAACTTTGAAACCATTGTAGGGTGGTGTTATTGAGGTTAAGTTCAGAGAGACAGGTAAGGAGTTTGTTATGGGAAACTGTATTAAATCCCTTGGATAAGCCTAGGAAGGTGGCGGAGACCAGTTGTTCTTGGTTCCTGTGTGAGGTTATGGTATTGGAGAAGTTGATTAGGGCAGTGTTGGTGCTATGGGATGGTCTGAATCCATGTTGGGTTTTGGATAATAGGTTATTGGTTAGTAGGTGGGTAAGGAGTTGCTGATGGATACATTTTTCTATAATTTTTGAGAGAGGTGATAGGATAGCAATGGGATGGTAGTAAGAGAGGTCAGTAGAGGGGCCACCCTTGTGAAGGGGGATGATATATAAGGTTTTCCACAAGGATGGAATGGTGCACATTGAAATAGATCTATTAATGAGAAGGGAGATGGGGTATGCAATGGCCTTGGATGCCATTTGAAGATACTGGGTTGGGAGACAGTCAGCGGCATGAGTGGTAGATTTAAGTTTTGCTAAAAGTTTTTGAATGGCTGATATTGGTACTGGGTTAAGTGAGAAGGGGTGGAATTAGTTTGGCAGTTTAAGGATTGTGGTTGGGTTGAGGGTGATATATCCTTTACTAGTTTAAGTATGGAAGAGGTAAAGTAGTTATTGAAGCCTGAGGCTATGACAGGGTCAGTACCTTTGATGTCAGGAGGTGGTGTAGTGTTTTTTCTGGGCTGGAGGATGTTATTCACTGCAGCCCAGAATTTTTGTGGGTTGTTGCTGTGTTTCTTTTGTAGGGAATATAGTGTTTTTTTTTTTTGTCCAACCTGACCTGTTTTTTGGCTTTATTTCTGAGTTCAGAAAAGGTTTGCCTAGTTTCTGCCGTTTTGTGCTTTTTCCAAGTTATCTAAGCTTTGTCCCTAGCCTTGAGTAAGATCTTTGTGGTTTTGTTTAGCCAGGGGGCAGGGTTACTGCGTTCTCTTATTGTTTTCAGTGGAGCTAGTTGGTTTAGAATCTGCTTTTACTGTATTTATGTTTCTTCCTACTTTATTACTAGGGGCATTGACTACAACTCTGACCTTAGATATATAACAAAAAGTATCCTTTCCTGTGCATTTAAAGTGTTTTTTTGATTGTATCTGCTTTATTTTCTGAAAAAAAAACATCAAAAAATATACTTGTTTCCCACCTTTCTAAGCTAGTATAGTCCAGTTTTCAGGTTAGTGCTGAATTCAGGGCTGTGTTACAAATCTCTGTGTTTGCCCATACCTTACTTGGATAGAAGGAAGTTTCTCTCTTCACCTGTGAGAGATGGGAGCTTTGAGAAACCTATCTGTCCCTGGAGGAGTGGTTTCAGCCCAGAAATTAATAGTTTATTGGCCATTTTGGGCTTTCTATCTCCTTAATTTCCCTGCTATAAAAACTGCATTTGCCCAGTTTTGCGCGCTGGGCAGCGACAGTTAGCTAGGGTATAACTATTCCCGGCTCCACAAAGTGTGCTCTTCAATTTTTCCCTTGGAACTAGACAGACTTTCAACTTAAGCACTCAAACCATTCATTTCTCAGCCCGGAACTTGCTCAAAACTCATAACAAGCACTTATAAACCCTAGCACTAGACCCCCTATACTGTACAGAAGGACAAGGCTCTCTATTCGACCTTAACAGCCAATCAGTAAAACAGTTCGCTGTACCTATCCAGGCATGTCCAAAGGGAAGTTTCAGGTGTACTCTCCAGTCCAACTGGTGAATCTGGGCATTTTGAGGCAATGTTACAACTGCCTCATGTACACAGACAACCCTCTCCTCCTGCCACCAAACACTAATACATGCAAGAGATGGAGTTATACAGCCAAACTTAAACCTAAGCTCTCTCAACCCAAGACTGGATCAGACAGTCAAGAGGAGAAGGGAAATACTTGAATCACACCACCAGTCTCACAAAGACCCATTAAACCAGCACTGGCAAAAAACACACATAAATATACAAAAACATACTTGGAGGCTCTAAATAAAAATCTGCAAAAGCAACAGAGACCTCCAAGACAGACATCCAAGCAACCTCCAGTCCCCAACACAAACCATGAAACACATACTTCACAAAACCAGTGTGCCACTCAATCACAGCCCTTAAGGCAAAATAACATACCCAACACACTAGTAATGGGTGACTCTATAGTCAGGCACACTGATGTCCCACTCACTAGGCTGAATAAGGAGAAGGTTACTGTTAGCTACCTGTCGGTTGCCAGGATCCGCCACATAACACAAGCACTCAGGTCACTCCAGAACAAGTACAAATACGACTCTGTCATTGTCCATGTTGGTGTGAATGACCTGAGCCGTACCTCCCTGGACGACATGAAAAGAGACATGGAAGAGCTCTCTGATTATGTAGCCCAGGCTGGTATGACCCTGACCCTGAGTAGCATCCTGCCCTCACCAAGAATGATACTACAGTATAAAGAAAAAATTATCAATTTCAACAATTGGCTAAGTTTCTGGTGTCATTCAAAGGGGATCCAGTGTCTGTCCACCTGGGATGACAGGCTCGACAAGCCATGCTGCTTCACTAGAGATGGCTTGCACCTATCACCCTTAGGCTTTCGAATACTGGCCAAGGCTCTTGCCACCCCCACAGTGCCTTTTTAGGCAAGGCTCAAAAGACAAACCACCACCGTAAATAGCACAAGTAACAAAAAACTGAGGATAATGTACTCAATGCCAGAAGTCTAAACCTCAAAATGCTTGCACTCGAGGCACTCCTCAGTATGGAGAAAATCGATATATGTGCAGTAACAGAAACCTGGTTTAACGCTCCAGAGAGCACCCCAGCACTACCAGGCTACAACTCATACCATACATTTCGGCCACAGAACCTGGTCCAAAATACAAAAGGTGGGGGCGTATCCATATTTATCAAGGATACCCACACCTCCAGGTTAGTGGCACCTGGTTCAGAGATCATCCACATGCAGCTAACAATGGGCAAAACTGCAATTCAAATTGTAGCTTGCTACAGATCACCCTCCTTGTCCCAGGACCCCCATTCTGCATTTCTGGAAACACTGGGAAACATAAAGGTCCTACAAAACACCCTAATATTGGGTGATTTCAATTACCCAAACATTAACTGGGAGAACTACTCAAGTACTAACTCCATTACCCAAAATTTCCTAGAATTTATAAACTCAAATGTCCTGGATCAACTGGTCAACACTCCCACCAGAGGTGACAACATATTGGACCTGGTCATCACCAACATGGGTGACCGGTGTTCCACACCGGAGGTCAACCCCTCGCTGGTTAGATCTGACCATAAACAAATCACTCTGAATATCCACATTCCGCCCCCATCCCTGGACAAGGAAAGCACTGTGAAAAACTTTTTAAAGCAAACTTCACGTTACTTAAGACCGAGGTGAAACATTTCAAAGCCCCCATGCTAAAGGATAATGCTGTCCAAGCTGCAAAATCCTTTACTAATGCATTCTACAGCCACCTACAAGAATGCATGGACCGTGCTATCCCAAGCAAAACCAAGACTCACTCCTCCAAGAAAAGGAAGCTGGTCTGGTGGACCCCTGCCATAAACTAGCTATACAATAGAAGGAGGAAACTAGTACAGAAAATAGTAAAATCCGAAGAAGGGAAGACATCCCTGATCAATATCAGCAAGAAACTACGATCCCTCATAAAATCATCCAAGGCGAGCTTCGAAAAAAAAATTGCCAAGGACTCCAAAGATAACCACAAGGCATTCTTTAGCTATGTCAAGAATCTAAGTGGCAATGCTCAGATCGGCTCGGAGTTAGTGCAGAATGGCACAAAAATACACTGAACCGACAGATATCACCTACATCCTGGCAGACAGGTTCAGTGCAAACTTCTCCCCCCTCTCACCCCCAAAATGGCCCATAACCATACCAGAAGAATGTAGAGCCCCTGAAATCACAGACACTCAGGTTAAAACAGTCCTCTCCAAAGTCAAAAACACAGCATCAATGGGACTGGATGGTGTCCTAGGCTGCGTCCTAAATGAGCTCAAATATGAACTAACTCCTCACCTAAACACACTGTTCAAACTCAGCCTCTACCCAGGCTACGTATCCATAGAGTGGTGCACAGCAACAGTTATTCCGCTCCACAAAGGTGAAGCCATAACAGATCCCTGGAACTATCGCGCAATAAGCCTGACTAGCTTGGTCTACAAGAGCGCATCATCATGGAACTCATTAACAGAGAAATTGGGAACCTCCAAACACTGGACCCTACCCAGTTCGGCTTTGGTAAGGGCAGATCATACCTCCTAAACCTGGTAGACTTCTTTGAGACAGTTACCAAGGCTATAGAGGAGGGAAAGGTTGTACACACAGCCTACCTAGACCTTGCAAAGGCCTTCCACAGCATTCCCCATTCTGGTATTATAGACAAGTTCACCAGCCTGAATATAAACCCCTACATCACAAGATAGGTTGCCATCTGGGTCATGGACAGAACCCACATGGTGAGAGTTGCAGGAGCTAGGTCCGACTCTAAACTGGTTACAAGTGTCATTCCCCAGGGCTCAGTCCTAGGACCCCTCCTGTTCGGCATATACTTCTCAGAGGTACAGGCAAGCACAGCAGGACTATGGTTGACCAAGTTCACAGACGACTGCAAACTAGGGGCTATAATTGACTCTCTGGCTGACACAGACATCCTCCAAAAGCGTCTCACTGAGATGGATACCTGGTATCAAAATCATGGCCTCAAGCTAAATGCCAAAAAGTGCATATTCATTCCCTTTGGAAAAAACAAAGTACCCACAAACTACCACATAGATGGTAGTCCCATAAATACGGAAGACATAATAGGGATCTGGGGACCCAAGTAGATAGTAATCTCTCCTTTGATAATCACATTGCCATAGTGGTTACAAAATCCTTCTGTGAGGCCCACCTAATCACAAAAGGGTTCACATCCAGATCAAAAGAAGTCATTGGACCCCTCTACTCATCACTCATCTGATCCATCATAGAGTACAACACCCCATTTGGGATGTACCTTACAAGACACCTGCAACAGCTGGAAAGTCCACAGATGTACCTCACCAAGAGGATCACTAGCCTCAAACAGATGCCCTATGCAGCTCAACTGAAGAAACTCCAGCTGTACTCAGTTGCATACTGCCTACTCAGAGGTGATCTCTGCCTGATATACAAGGCCATGTCCAACCCAGAATTGATGGACATGCTCCACCTAAAGAAAACCATATCCCCTCGAGCCACATACTCTAGGGATCTAAACCTCACCACAACAATAAATAGGACATGCTGAAGGGATAGTTTCCTGTCCCAGAGACTTCCTATGCTTTGGAACAAGATTCCAATCTACATTAGGCAGAGCTCCTCACTAACACTCTTCAAGAGAAACCTTGATGAGTGGATGGGAAACAGAAAGTTTACCCTGGGGATCACTTCAGTGGCTCTGCTAGACAGAGGCACGGGGAACTAATCTAAGGGGGTGGTGAAAGCCAACACATTCTGGCTAGGCTTATAAATGCCTTTGGGCAGATAGCCTAGTACCTACCTATGAACCTATGAATACAGCTATGACATGACTACTTGTGGTTGCACTGATGTTGCTGGTTATGTCTGCTTTATATTGGCTTATTCTCTGTACAGTGGGGCACACTCACATATTACTTGTTTATCAGCAATTCTTGTGTGGAACTGGACACACTATGTCAGATAATGTGAACTTTACAGAATCCAACCTTAATGATGCATTACTCTGTTTAACCAGTGAATCAGAATAAGTGTATATGTGTTGTTTCTAATGACTATTAATACTTCAGCTGCATAAATTACATCACTGCCTTTTGCAATGTGCTTCAGATGAGCAGGAAGTAAAGATCAGTTATTGTTCTGTACTCAGCATTTCAATTTATTTTAGTCTGTTTACTTAGGCTCATTTAGCAGGTTAAGACTTTGATCACCAAGGAACACATTCAGGCTCAGCCCAGTTGTTATAGAGATAAAACATAAGACGACAAAACAGCACAAGGCATAAAGATACATTACCAATGTAATAAACAGCAGTATGGCATCAAAACAATAGTCTGGAATGCAAATATGTGGCTCTTGTCAATCTAAATACAGATGCAAAAGTAGGTTTGGCAAAAACAGATGCAGTTTATAATATTTACTAAAACTTTTAATGAGATACCATGAGCAAGTGTACAACACTGAAGGATCACTAATGTGAAGCATGTGTTTTCAGACAGGTCTGCCTAAAAGCCCATATGTAATTGTAAGAGAGCCCTGCGTTTGCATGGAAGGAAATTTCCTGGCCCACCTGACTGCTACCTGTGACTAGTGTTATGCACTTTGACCTTATCAAACTGACTTAGCACCTCTACTTGTGACAAGGAGCACCTTTTTATTGGATTAACTTAAGTTTTACATTGCAGCTTCTCAGGATTTTGAGGTAACAGGATATTTTCATTTGGAGCTAATAAATTGCTGTCATTAGATATAGTGCTTTAGTATCCATCTGTTTTTGTAAAGGGAGCAAAGAGTAGAATATTTCTTTTCCATTGTCTAAAACAGGAATATTAAATAATACTAATGTAAAAAAAATCTTAATATACAGCTGGGTACGTTCAGACCAGCAGCACTGATATTGACAAATAGAGGTAGAATGTCTGAGCATCAGAGAGGGAGAGAGGGAGTTTTGTGTGTGTGTGTGTGTGTGTGTGTGTGTGTGTGTGTGTGTGTGTGTGTGTGTGTGTGTGTGTGTGTGTGTGCTTGCGCGTGTGCGCTTGTGCGCGTGTGTGCGTATGCACGTGTATGCATGTACATGTTTGAATTTATCTGTTAGCCTGGACCTTAGACATCAAAGTTCATATTCTGCCTTAAAGAAGAGATCCTCCCTTAATGTATATTGGAGGTCTGTTGACAGTCTTCCCGCAAATTACTGTGCATTCATGCCAAATCAGAGACCTGCAGCAAAAAAAAAAAAAAAAAAAAAAACAACAAAAGAAATACGTCTAATAAAAGTGCACTAGTGGTTTGACAACATATCAGTATTTATTCTTGGTTTGTTTGCAGCAACCTGCATTCTTTTGCTGGAAAGGAGATTGATGAATGGTGGTGTTATCTCAATATCAAAAAAGCACTTTTCTTTTTTTTTTTTTTTTGTGTGTGTGTGTGTGTGTGTGTGTGTGTGTGTGTGTGTGTGTGTGTGTGTGTGTTAAGTTGTAAGTGCGGATGTTGGCTAGAATGTGGTATTTAGTATGCCACTATTGTGTCTTGCATTTCTTTTTCTTCTTTTTGTTTTGTGGGGATGGTTTATGTCTGTATTTGTTTCTGGGAGGAGAAAGCATACCTCTGGTGACAATAGTAATGATGATTGCAAATGTTATCTTTGTAGGGCAGGAATAGAATTATCAATGTTTGCAAAATCATAACATCCCAATTCTCTATTTTTTCAATGAGAAATGAAACTAGACGAAACATTTACATTATAAATTAAAATCATAACTTCTTCAGTTGCAGTTATCATCCTTCAGCCCAAGTCATTCTCCTTTCTGACATGGTTCTGCTAACAAGTAGATGTCAGTCTCTATATTACTTTGCGCTTAGTAAGAAGTCAGTAAACTGCAGAGCCACATCAAATAAGTACTAGATATGGCCTGATAACTGTTTTAGCCTTCCATAACATGTTGCATAATATCTAAGATAAGTCACTGAAGAGATGAGGAGATGCAACATTTGGATAGTACTCTTTAATGATTTTGTAAATTCAGATAACAAAAGATTATAAATCAGATTAACTGCATGACCTCAAATGTCCTTTATTCTGTGAATTTAGTTTTATGGCAATATAAGAAAACAAGTACAAGGTCTTGGCTAACCTTCATATAACTACAGCTATAAATCACATAAATCTCGATATTTATATTGTTGCCTCAATAAAAGTATTTGCTGTAAACTGAATACATGGAAAGCACTAATTTGCCATTATAGTGACTTCTAATACTTCCAACTAATGTCAATAATATGGGATACATCAGCTACTTTCATAGAAACCTTCAGCATTGTGTGATATTTTCTGTCTGCTAATGAAAAGTCCTTCATCCCACAGGAGTTAAACTCAAGAACTCAACCATTTCTTCAACTACTTTTATTCATGCTATAGAAAGATACCCCACAAGCACAGCACAATTTCTAAAACACTGTTTAGCCAATATTCTCACAGACAATAGCAACACATCAATTTTTTTGATGTGCTATCCCTTGCTGTTGTCACAAGCAATGAAAAGACCATTCTTCAGTAAATACTCCCTGATATGCCCTGCCCTGCTCTAAGCCTTTCCCAATCAGCCTTTTTCCCCCTCTCTGTCGCTAATCATCAGCATCTTTTTCACATTGCTGGGACTATTTTCTGAACAATGAGAGGGAAGAGGCATAACATAAAGGGCCTAGGCTATGGCGAAAGCTGGTGCTGAAGAAAAGCAAGGCCACAACAGCAACCTGAAAATGAATGATTCCCAGGTCATGGGTCAGCCCTGTGATCTCATTGTCATACCCTCTGCCTTTTTGTGTTGAGTTTGTCTTTCATTGCAATGTCTTGAAATTCTGCCAGTGTGCAGTGAAAAGGCCTCACAGTGGGAAATCTCAAAGCTGCAGTTGAGGTGACAAGATACGGAGCAGCAAAAAGTCAGGACTCAGTTTCCAACCATGTCATGTTTTAGTTTATATACTTTGATTCAGTCATTTCTTCTGCAGTAAGATTTCTTTAT